>NC_057811.1:435451713-435739715 GCF_018294505.1 Triticum aestivum
GTAACGTTTCAACACTCCACTTCGCAACAGACAAGGTTGAAATAGTTTCACTATGGGGCAGGATACACAAAACATCTGAAGCTGCTTTATTCTAAATTTCAGGATTTCAATTCTGCAAGCCTAAGTAACCAATTTGTTCTCCAAAGAAGTATACCAACCTCGGTGGACTCATTGGTGCCCAGGCTTGATTATGCATAGGAGTTTGCGATCCATCACAAATTGGTGTCGCTGCGCAAATTCAAATAACTTGTTACCATGGAAAAGGGGAATAAGAAACAGTACATGGTACAATGAAATGAATGGCACAGAAATAGGCGATGTGATAGGCATCTGAACAGGAGAGGGCGAAAATGAACAAATAGCACCAAAATGATTTGCAGATCAAATGGGTGAATGACGCAAGAGAGCCAAAGTGGCAATATAATGACTATTCAACTTCAAGTACAGAGAACACAAGAATTATTTTGATGTAGGTGCAACTATAGTATTTCCCTCCTTTTCTAAATATATGGCATTTCAAATTCACGGAAATTAGAAGTCACTGTAGATAGTGTGTAATACAACACTATAATAAAACGTCTTAGCAACATATGTGATAGAAAAAGTGATCTAGGTAACCTCAAATTGAACCATAACAAAGAATGTAAGTAAGCACACCTCCAGGTTCTCGCATTGGAGTTTGAATAGGATACAATGGCGTTCGAGATGGGTGCATAGGTGTTTCACTGCCCAATGAATAACGAGATTCACTGCCAATACAACTGGTCAGCAAATGAGAAAATGGTACCAAACAGCTTGTTAAATATGGTTGATCAAATAGAAATTTACCGGAATGGTGTCCCAACATTCGCTGTGTCAGCAATATCCTCTCTCTTAACTATATGTTTGCAGCAAGGTTAGTCGTCAACAGTAGACAGACAACAACAATTGTGACAAAAATTATTCACCTGTGACAATCTTCATAAGTGAATCAAGCTCCACACGCACGAGTGCACCATTCACTTCTTTAACACGGCCACGATATCCTTTGTAGGGACCAGATTTAATTTTGATGCATCTACTCACCAAGGCATCATGCCCTCTGCCACCACGACCACCTCCTCCAAACCTTCCACCAGCTGTGTTAGATAGGAGGGGAGTGAATTATTACATCAGCATAAAGTAGTGTAAGTAATAGACTTCGCACAAGATGCAGCTGACTAAAACTAATGGCAAAGATAAGGAGCATCCAAACTATCAATATTCATACAATTCATGTAAGGTCCTCTCGGCGGAAGCCCTCCAGGAGATTGCAAGATCCTTGCTGGAGATCTAAAAGCACCAAGCCGTGGATCTGCTGTATCAACACCCTGCAAAAACAAGTAAACTGAAGATATGATGGCATGTTCTAGGTACCAATAAAATTTAATTGAGATAATCAAAGCACAGACCATCCTGCTGCTGTTGACAACCGATCCCCCAACAAGGACACACGATTGTGCTTTTGCACAGATAAAGCCTGAATGTTCAAGGTGGTGGCGGTCATGTATAAAACATATCCCTTTGTGTATATGTTCCACAGGTCCTTGCTTTCCCTAATGTGAACAGAAAAAGAAATGTTTGTTAGCCTGTGATAAGAAGATTAAATTGAGACAACAGAATAAATAGACATTGTGAGAGAAATAATCAAAACACGAGATAACAGGCAAAATGTACACACCTTGCATGGCCCCTCAATGACCCTGACAATATCCTTAGTTGACACCGTGTTATTCTTGCTATCTTTTGCAGATGTGCGCCGATCGATTTTGTATTTTATTTCTCTCAGTTTCACAAGCAGCACTTCAGGTTTATCAGGCACTCCTTTGAGAACCTAATTATACAAAAGGGTCAATACATATAACTATACGTACAAGACAAACAGTCAGATGAATATTTAGACAGTTCTGCTTGCCTGAAATGCTTCGCTTTCCACCCTTACAATCACACCAAATGATAAATTGCTGAAAAGTGAAGAAATGGGATAAGTTGTTTCGTGGCCGTTAGACATGATGGGTAGCAACCTCACTAAAAATTCTGGGCTTACTCAAGAAGGACAAGATCATGCAACTCATAATCACCAATTCTGGTAAGCCCCGTCGTGACCTCAGAACTCTCCACAACATGATCTGCAAACACACGGATCTGCAGTCACAAAAAAGAGTTAAACATACTACAAAATATGTTTAAACAAAGCAATTTCCAATAGATGCACAGGTGTACCAACAATTGCTCACATGTTCTTTGCTTGTGTCAGATAAAATGGTCAAGACATGTCCTTCCACTTTAACTACCATGCCTGTCACACCTTCTTGAACACCAAAAACCACTTTTACATGGTCCCCGGGATTGAAATATTTGCAGAGATCTTTCTCACTGAAGGCAAGTGTTTTCTGCATGTTACAAAGAGATGTTTAAATTTTCTAGTCCAGTTGATAGTAGTATAATAAATTCACTGCAAGTAATTACCGGAAGATCAGATCGTGTTGGTCGGATGTGAACAATAGAATCCTCTACTTTCTCCACACAGCCCCTTATGTCCTTGAGATCACCTTTAACAACAACTACAGCATCGCCTTTCATAAAATGTCCCTTCTTCCTGCTGAGTGTGGACAATCTAGCCACATCTTCATTCACGTCATCACCAACTCTCCCGAATTTCTCCAATTCATCAAGTGATGGCTTAACATTGTGTGTGCTGATTGATTTTATCGAGACTTTTTTGCGCAAGAAACCATCTTCAAATTTTAAAGCGCCAACCATCTCAAAGTATTCCCCAGAATCTCTCTCTCTCCTCCGTTCTACAGGAATGTTCATCTCCCTGTGTTCATTTAAGTTAGAAAAAAGAGGAGACAAGATACATAAATAAATAAAACTGAACTATCATTTGATAGCGAAAGGATGAAAAGCATTAAGCACCTCGCCTCGTCGGTACTAAATAACCTTGGCGGTGGAATAAACGACTTCTTCTTTGCAACCTTAAGACCTTTCTGACAATACAAAAGTCATATCATGCTAAGTCATCCAGCAAGCAAGCACAATACGAAGTATAAACACGCATTCTACCAAGAAGATAGATTGATAATTAAGAAGTCCTTCAATAAGTTAAAAGCTACTAATTCAATTTTTGGACACAGCAGTGCATGGAACTTGTGAATCATATGGGAAAGAGAACCCGAACTTGAAGTACTATGTTCACAGCGGATGCAAGACGATATATAAGATGGCATGTCAAGGTGACAGGTAGAAAATCACGATGAATGGCAACTAGCATAACTTACCAATTTATCTGTCAAAGCTTGTAAATCTAATCTAGGAATGAGCTTCACAGTAACCTTTTGGCGCACATCATCAACTTCGACAACCTGGGGGTAATCAAAATAAATAACTGGGCAATTGACAAATATATACTAGCAACAACCAGGGAAACAATGATGACCATACCTTAGCAAGATCCCCTTTATATATACCAAGCTTCAACCTGACCCATGTATCTCTTGAAAGATCAGCAGACTTACTCGTGACAGAGAGAACATCAGTCATTTCTTTTGTAGGAACCAGAAGTATTTTTGCTGAAGAAAAGATGTTCCGCAGACCTTTGCAAGCCTGCAATGAAGTTTAGTTAACATCCCTTATCAAGAAGACTAGAATGTCAATTTACGCACTGGTTACCTCCTTGACATGGGCTTCTTTCTCTGCTTCAACATAAATGTAATTCTTTAGGTGTTCCAATGCAACGACGGACTTAATCTGGAGATCTTGCCTATCAATGAACTTTTGCATTAGACAAAGGGCTGTCTCTCGCTCATGTCCAACCTGACATCATAATTAGAACAACAATGAGATTCAAATGGTACAATGAACAAATAGCAGAGCTGAGGCAAGAGCTTAATTTTCCTAGAACTTGCAACCTACCGCACATTTCACCATCCAGAGCTTTGGATCCTTCACTGATGGCAGGAGAGCTTGCTGTTCAACCTCGGTTAGACCCTCTTCATCAAAATCAGAGTGTGATTGCGTTCTATATTTCCATTTTAACATCTCTTCCAAGTTCTCCATATCGTCTGCATCATCCATTGGATTTGGATTGAAATGACGTCTAGAACCCTTTTTCACATCCTCGTCAGGATTATCAGCCCGAGCATCATCATCAATAAAACCTGCCGAAAAGCAAAGGAGCGTAAGTCACGTCATTAACACAAATAGTCTTGCTTTTGCATACTACACAACTCAACCCACAGATAGGCAAGCACAGAAATTTTTTAATCCGAAAGGGAAAGTAAAAATGTTATACTTGAACGGCAGAAATAAACATCCATGTGAACATAACTCAGGACCAATGGCAAGAGTACATCCATAAAGAAACTGCAGTTGATGATCGACTAAACATCAAATTCTGCACCATCCAATCTTAAGAAACATAATAATGGTTACATTGAGCTTGAAGTAACAAGAGTATATCAAAAAATTACATAAAAGTACCATCTGGGCATCGAAACCAAAACTCTTGATCATATATAGGTCCCTAGTAATTTCTGGAGGATATGATTATGTCCATCATCATGACTACAATGCTGGTTTGGAAAGAGCCAGACAGTTGATTGTAACAACAATTTGCCAGGTATATCCTGGGTAGGTCTAGCCATAAGTGGCAGGAAGTAACAAGTTTTAATGGAACATGGACTTTGGTCCTTCACTCCTTACGATCTCCCATTTATGGCCAAATTACGAAATTAACACAGTTCGCACTAAATTCCACTGATGGTTCACAACAGGAAAATAAGAAGCATTGCATAAAACATTGCCACTGATGGTTCACATATGGTTGACCATCAAAAGTAATTCAAGCAGGGTTGACCATCAAACAACCCAACTAAGCACCCTCAGCATTTCTAACAGGGGTAAATGAGTCCCAAACGCAGGCATGGTGGAGGTTAATCAAGGGTTCCAGAGAGGGAACTAGCAACGGCGATCACAGAAATCCTCGATAGTGTAGAAATGCTGCGGAACCAACGACTGGGAAGCAAAAATCCTACACGAAATCGTCACTAGCTCCCGCGAATTTGGATACAGGAAGTTAAACCTGATAGCGATTCTGCTACCCCGGGTCCAGACGCCGGCGTACGGCCGATAGGGCAAGCGGGCACTCACCTTCCTCGTACCCGTCCTCCTCCTCCTCCTCGCCGTCGTCGTCGTCGACCTGCGCCATGTCGTCGATCAGGATCGACCGCTTCCTCTTGCTGGGCCGGCCGCGACGGCCGCGGCCGCGGCCGCCCTCCTCGTAGTCGTCGTCCTCGTCGTCGTCATCCTCGTCCTCCTCCTCGTCGTCCTCGCTGGCCGCGTCGTCGATAAAGCTCGCGACGCCCGGGCCCTTGCCCCCGCCGCCGCGCGACCGCTTGCCGCCCCTCTCCTCCACCTGCTCCTCCTCCTCCACCTCCGACTCGTCGGCCTCCTCCTCCTCCTCTACCTCCTCGAACTCCTCCTCCTCCTCCTCGCGGCCGCGGCGCGACATTGCGGCGGCTAGGGTTTCGAGCGAGCCCTCCTCGCGGCTCGAGACGCGCTGCGGCTGGGAGGGTGGCCCCGCGTGGCAGGGCGGAACCCTCGAGAGTCGACGCGAGAGGCGATTGAGGCCTCGGCGGGGCGTGGGTTGGGGTGGGTGGTGCGAGCAAAGCGAGAGCGGGGAGCGTTTTCGGTTGCCGGCAGGGCGAGAGGGTATTTAGCGGCGAAACCGACTTATATCGAGGAGGAACGCTGAGTTAATTTTCGTTGGGTGGGCCGGGCCGTACATCGGCCGTGCGCGCGTAGGGATTGATGATGATTAATTTGGTCAGGGTCGTACAATTTATTTATCGCTTAGAGCAAGACCTACGAACCCTCGCGATGGGCCGGCCCATGATCGCTGGAGGTCACATCCTTGTTTTTTTTCCTGTTTTTTTCACCTTTATTTTTTTTATTTTTCCTATTTTATTACAAAAATATACGTGAGATAATGTTTTGAAAAATGTTAATCATGCATATGAATTTTTCTAAATGTGCATAGAAATATGATGACCATGTCTACGCAAAATGTATACAATAATATACAAATTGTGGAAAAAGTCGAACATGTATTTAAAAATATTGATCAAGATTTGGAAAAAATGTTAAACAAGTATTTGTGAAATATTAATCAAGCATTTAAAAAATGTTAAATGTGTATAGAAAACATATTGAAAATGTATTTAAAATGTTTATTTGCATTTCAAAACGTTAATTAATAGAGAATTTTTGTTTACAATGTGTTAAAAAGTGTAAATTGTATTTGAAAATGGTAACTGTGTATAAAAAATGTTAACATTATATTTGCAATATAAAAATCTAGCATTTGAAAAAAACAATGTTAAATGTGTATAGAAAAGATGTTGACCATGTATTCAGAAAATGTTAATCTGGTATTTGAAAAATATTAATCTCAGTTTTCACATGTATTAAAAATGTATTAGATATATAATGAAAATGTCTATAGAAAAACAATGAAACCCAAGAGAAAACAAATAAAACTGGTAAAAACGAGAAAGAAAGAAAGAAATAGAACAAAAGGAAAATGAAGAAAAAAGAAGGAAAGAAAAAACAATGAAAACCAAAGAAAAGAACAAAAAAAAGAAATGAGAAAAAGTAGTGAAAACGGAGAACAACAAAGAATACCCAGTGAAAAACAAAAATTAAAAAAAATTGGAAAACCGGCTCGTTTCGCCTCAACTAGGTCGAGCCTTGCTACTTTATCACAAACCGACACGGGCCCTGTGGCTAGCAGCGCTGCACATCATCTGGGAAACTAGTGATTGATCCATGTGTGGGGACCTCCTATGTGATGCGCGTTGCGTCCAACAGATACGCGCCGCACAAAGGGGTTGCCCCACTGGGCCGGCCCAGATTAGAGAAAACTACGACCGCTAATTCCCAAAAAAGCTAAAACTGTTGCGACATATAGAACACAGGACCTTGCAACAACTTACTCCGTCTCTAACCACTTTACTACCTGCAACTTCACGTCAAAGATGGCATTCGAGTTTATTTGAAGTAACAGCCGCGATAGATTTCGACTTATTTTCAAATTTCGACCGTGATTTGTTTTGCAAAAAAAATATTCTTCAACAGCAATATTTTTTGAGGAAAGAGGGAAAAATAATAATTAAAATAGTTTTTCAATTTATGAACATTATTTAGAAATGTGAATATTTTTTGAAAACTGGAAACGAGCTGAAAACTTTTTGAAAATAGTGAACAATTTTTCCAAATCATGATTTTTTTTTGAATTTGTGAACAAATTTTGAAAACGTGATTTGTTCTAAATTTGTGAACAAATTTGGAAAGCTGAAACATTATTTGGAATTCTCAAACATTTTTTATATTTGTGAAAAAAAATTGAAAATGCAAACATTTTTTAGATTCCTAGATTTTTTGAATTTCAGAACAAATTTTCAAATGAAGAAAATTAGAAACTGGGAACATTTTTTGAGGTTCCCTAGCATTTATTGAATTCCTGAACAAAAATTCAAAAAATGGACATTTTCTAAAATTGCAAACAAAATTTTGAATGGAAGCATTTTTTAAAATTCCCCCAAGAATTTGGAATTTGTGAACAAAAAATTAAAATACGAACATTTATAAAATTTATGAACATTTCTTGAAAAAATGAAAAAAAGGAAGGAAGATAAAAAGAGAAACATAATAGGAAAAAATGAAAAAAATTGGAAAAATAAAAATGAAAAGAAATAGGAAAAAAAAGGTACCTTCTGGAAGGTTCCCAAACCGATAAACCATATACGAACCTGCTAGAAGGTTCCTAAAACCGAACATGACACGTCACCTATTAGGCCGGTCTAGTCTTATCGATCCCGCTTCATCCTTGTGCGTTCGCTCGACATTTTGACGCAACGAGTGTCCAATAGGGATTTCCTCCAGTGTGTGCCCTAATGGGCTGGTCCATTACTGCAAACGGTTAAGGTGACAGTTTCTTCAGTCGCGCTGTAAGCGAGATACAGTCGCCACGCAATTTATTCTCCATCTGGATCATTCTTCAAACCGAAATCACTAATGAAGGAGTACTCGTTGCAAAGAACACTCCACTTTCCCAGGTCGCGACAAGTGGCGCACATGCAGCGCGCCACTTGTCGCAACCTGGGAGTTTTCCCTTTTTTTGTAGATCCGTTTATTTAAAATGTTTTATCTCTTAAACCGCGCTTTCAAATCTTGAACCGTTGTCACCATTGGATTCCTCGCGTCGAGATCTTCAAAACTAGATCCCATGTTGATAGGTTTTGATGAACTTTTTTTCATAAAAAACCGGAAGAAAAAAATCTGGGCGAAAAAACTGAACCGGGAGCATGGTTTTCTCGCGAAATCACAACCGTGCCTCTCGTGGAAGCAAAACCGTGACTCTCGTGGAAGGAAAAAAAAACAAAAAACGCATTTTTTTTCGTTTCCGAGAGCCACGGCCGTGACTCTCGCGAAAGTACAACTGTGCCTCTCGCGAAAGCAAAACCATGACTCTCACAAAAGAAAAAAAAAATAAAAACGCGCATTTTTTTCCCTTTCCGAGAGGCACGGCCGTGACTTTCGCGAAAGCACAACCGTGCCTCTCGCAAAAGCAAAACCGTGACTCTCACGAAAGAAAAAAAAAACAGAAAATGCGTTTTGTTTTTCCCTTTCCGAGAGGCACGGCCGTGACTCTCGCGAAAGTACAACCGTGCCTCTCGCGAAAGAAAAACCGTGACTCTCACAAAAGAAAAAAAATAGAAAACACGTATTTTTTTTCCTTTCCGAGAGACACGCCGTGACTTTCGCGAATGCACAACCGTGCCTCTCGCGGAAGCAAAACCGTGACTCTCACGAAAGAAAAAAACAGAAAATGCGTTTTGTTTTTCCCTTTCCGAGAGGCACGGCCGTGACTCTCGCAAAAGCACAACTGTGCCTCTCATGGAAGCAAAACCGTGACTCGCGGAAGAAAAAAAACAGAAAACGCGTTTTTTTCGTTTCCGAAAGGCACGGCCGTGACTCTCACGAAAGAAAAAAAAATAGAAAACGCGTATTTTTTTCCCTTTCCGAGAGACACGCCGTGACTTTCGCGAAAGCACAACCGTGCCTCTCGCGGAAGCAAAACCGTGACCCTCACGAAAGAAAAAAACAGAAAAATGCGTTTTGTTTTTCCCTTTCCGAGAGGCATGGCCGTGACTCTCGCGAAAGCACAACCGTGCCTCTCGTGGAAACAAAAAACCGTGACTCGTGAAAGGAAAAAAAACAGAAAACGCGTTTTTTTCGTTTCCGAAAGGCACGGTCATGACTCTCGCTAAAGCACAACCGTGCCTCTCGCGGAAGAAAAACCGTGACTTTCGCGAAAGGAAAAAAATAGAAAACGCATTTTTTTCGCCCAATTTTTTTTCATTTTTGATCGGAAAGCTAAGAAAGACGGGGGAAAACCAAATCGTCGAAAAACTCCGAAAAAACATTTAAAAAGCCGAAAACACGTGCGGAAAAATAAAATAAAAAAAAATCCGAAGAAAGCGTCCAGAGCGCGACACGTGGCGAATGGCTGAAAGCGCGCCAAATGGCGCTGATCGTTGCGAGGCTGCCGAAGGAGCGCTCGTTAACTAGTTGCTCCCTCTTCAAACAGCCATTAGCTCGAGCACTCCTGGCCCGTCCACCATACGGCCCAATTCAGCCCGATATGTACATCTCAGCCTATCCTCTTTTTGGAGTTGGTATATCTCGGCCTACCTTTTTCTAGAGCATCTTGCTATATATGCCCTGTGGGGATGATGGATATGCCGTTTCGTTGCAAAAGAAAAAAAAAACGTTGTCACTATGGGCAGGATTTTTGTGTGCACTGAGCAGCGGCACCTTCTTTTGGAGTACCATCTAGATAACTGTTGTAAAAAAAGGCAGACGCTTCAAAATCTTATGATATAATCAAACGAGAATGGCTGGCTTGTTGCGAGCATGCTACACCATCAAATGGTATATACCCAAAATGCTTTCAAGCCTCAACCACAAGCCAGCTGCGCAAGGCCGTGGAATCCTTGGCATTTCTGGGCCGCCAACAACAAGCAAACACTCGTATCCACCAGTGCTAAACTTGAAGTTGTATGGTGAGCTTTATTGTTCATGCTGATAACCTCTAGGGGCTACGGCTACAAGCCTACAAGTAGAAGCAGTAGTAGTGTCTGGCGAGCTTTATTGCTTTGCCGAAGCCGGCCCACGCCCATTGACTGCTTCTGGCCAACTCAATAATTTTCTGCCGCAACAATAAACCGCTTAAATTACACGGCGCCCGAGGCGTCACTCCCACGCTCGTTCTCCCCATCCCACTCGCATCGCGTCGCGTGCGTGTCCCCCCAGCATCCGCGATCCCGGTGCGCCTGCCCGAACACCCACCACCACGTCACCCCATCGAACTGCCCGTCCACATCCACATCCAAACCACCGGACACGCGTCGCCACACGGACGCGCACACACTGCAGACGTCCATCGAGCCGCGCAGAGGATCCCCCGGGCTCATCGGAACGTTCGCCGACATGTGGGGCGCCGTCAGGGCGGGCCCCACGCGTCATCGGGGGGTCGCGCTCCGTTTGCTTCCTCGCGGGGCAAGGAGCCGAGACGACGGCAGCTGCGTAGGCCCCACGCGTCGGCGTGCCACGCGGTTCGCGAGAGCTCGCTCGCGCCATCGGCATCGCACCTGAGCCGGGGCGCCCCGGGCCCGCGGCCCCTGGGCCCACGCGTCACCGAGACGCTGGCTACGTGTAGATATCTTCCGAACCGTCGCGCCCCCACATGGCCAGAGTCGGTTTCGCCCAGAGGGGAGAGGGAGGGGAGGCTCACGCCAGAAGATACCGCGCCGCGTGCGTCGTCGGATGGTTGCCTAGCTCCCCGCCGCGCCGCGATCCATCGCCGGCCGCCGGCGGAGCGCGCGCCTACTTCTGGCGGTAGTATTTAAGGGGGAGGAGGTCGTTGGCGATTCGTGTCGCGCAGGCGCGAAGGCGGGGGGAGGCGACAGGGTAGGCGGCGTCTTTAGACTCTGGGAGCTGCCATTAACGCTGGCCTGGCCTGGCCACCTCCGCATGCGGACAAGCGCGGCCACGTCGTCGCCACGGGATGGCGGCTCCGGGGCTCTGACCCCCGCCCAGGTATTTCAAGGGGACAGAGCTCTCCCTCCCTCCGATTCTTCCCGATTCGATGCCTCGACTCCGGGCCGCCTGCCCTCTGACTCTGATCTGCCTTCTGATGTGGGAATTCTGGCGCGCTCTTGCGTGCGCGGTGCAGGCCGGCATGGGGAGCGGCGGCGCCAGGCGGCATTTCTTCCCGCTCACCAGCTTGCAAATCGGGTACGTCTCGTCTTTCATTCTCAGGGGATTGGGTGCTTGTTGGGGGGAATGCTTGCGGAGCTTGTGATCTTGCGGTGGAAATTTCCTGCTCTGCTTTTGCCGGTTCGGTCCACATGAACATTCCGGTGGAATGGAGATTGATTTGAGCAAACTTCATCTGTTATTGTCTGTGTTCAGTCAAAAATGTAGTGCTCTTGTGCTGTACTGGTGAAGGGAAAAGTTCATTCAGTTACGTTAGTGGGCACAGTTCACCTTTCGTTGCAACAGTTCCTAGCGGCATGGAAGATGGAAAGAATCTCAAATTGGTAGTATTTGTTTGGCCTGCGGGGGTGAGAAAGTTCCAACATACAATTCTTAAGAAACAGACAAGAAATATCCCAAATTAGGAGTTGGGTAGCTGAATTGTCTGATGTTGATGTTTCATTCGCTACTGTCCTTCAGTCTAGCATTTACTTTCTTATTGGATAGGGTAAAAAAAAAACAGTGATAATGTAGTCATGTAGAAAGGAAACCGATTGCTTGTAATTTTTGCTATATGAAGTGTTGATGGACAAAATTGCCTAGCAAAGTGAGGGTGTTAATACATAATAAGATTAATACTGCACTGAGCTGTTTAATTGTTCACCTTTCACCCTGCGTGCATTCAGGGATGTGGCACCCATTTATAGCAAAGTCAAACTGCAATACCTTTGATCTTTGCAACATCATTTAGGATTTTCTTTTAGGCTTCTTATTTGCCTGTAACCTTCTTCCCTTTAGACTGATGAGTATGCGCCTCCTGCGACATATTCTTCCTAGTTTGCAGTTTTGGGCTAAACATATATCAGAGAGAAGAAAAGTTAAATCTTAGCTTCCTTTGATTCATGTGATTTCTGAATTGGCAAAATTCAGCAATTGGGTGCCAATGGCACACTGAATCCTACAGGAAGGAATTGCATGCAAAGTAATCCATAGGAAAATTCATAAGATTTTTGCTATTTTAAAATATGCAGAGATGTTCAATTGTTCACCGTTGATCACCTTTCACCCTGACTGCATTCAGGGATGTGGCACACACTTATAGCAAAGGCAACCTGCAATACCTTTGATCTCTGCAACGTCATTTAGGATTTTCCTTTAGGCTTCTTACTTGCTTGCATCTCCCTTTAGATTGATGTGTGTACCCCTCTTGCAACATATTCTTCCTAGTTTGCACTTTTGGGCTAAACAAATATCAGAGAGAAGAAAGGTTAAGGCCCTGTTTGTTTCAGCTTCAGTTGATCAACTGTGGATCAGCTTCACTGGCAAAGCTGAGCAGAATCAGCTTTGCCACTGAAGTACACCTGGACGTGCTTCAGGCAACTGCACTGAAAATGGCCCGAATCCAGATTAAGCTTCACTAGCAAAGCTGATTCCAAATAGCTGTTTGTTTCATCTTCTGATTTTTCCTACGAGAATCTGCTGCCTAAAGCTGAAACAAACAGGGCCTAAATCTTGGCTTCTTTTTATTCATGTGATTTCCAAAACACATGAATAGGCGAAATGCAGGAATTGGATGCCATGGCATGCTGAAATCCATTAGGTTTTTGCTATTTTAAAATGTGCAGAGATGTAGGGTGTTCATAGGTTATGCAACTTACAAGCTATTATTTTTTCTACTTTTTCCACACAGTATCTGTTATCCTGACGATAATGCATTAGTAAATTTCCATTTCCATTTGCAGTACTCTTCATTAGTCACGCATGCTGGAACAACGATTGCTTTTTATCATATGCAGGGATTTACAGTCATATCTTGCAGAGCTCACTATATTTTTGTGCCCCGATACCAAGAAGTTCCTTATATTCCTTGACAACCGTCCATGGTTGCTAGATCAGAATACAAAACCTGCTCACCTGTGGCAATTGATGGTTACCAAGGTCCACTTTACTCTCTTATGCACCAGTGTCTCTTTAATTGATATTATAACCATATATATATACTCATAAACTCACATAATTGCCCCTGTGATAACTCTTGCTTACTGTTGCTATTTTGTGTTCCAGTCAAGATTTTCTCCTTTCGCGAACACTAGAACTAGGAGAAAGAGAGATGAAGGTGGAAATAAGCTTGTATTTTCAGAATTCCCAACATCTGCTCCACGTATGTGGAATCAATCATCCAAATGGTATACTCTGATTGATGATACCATGCGGAAAAAGAAGCTTCAAGTAAATAAATTGAAGGATTCTCGCCTGCTGAATAGGGAGCTGCATCGGACATTGTATGGTTTTATTATTTTTGAGGTAGACTGGGCTGATGTGCGTGGCATTAATTATTTGAATGAGCTTCAGGTATTGCTGTTTAATGTTGATAGTTTACAATGAATATCATATTGACGGCTTTAAACGGATAGCCCATGCTTACTTCCCTTCACGCTGTTGTAGACTGATACATCGATGGTGATCGAAGCTAAAACAATGAAGAGATGGGAATTCGATAGTGTCAATCAAGCTTCATCTTTAATCACTTCTTGGTTCTCAGGGAATTACTCAGAGTGTCAGCTCTTACAAGATTATTTAAATAGCATCTCTCCTAAAGGTAAACGTTTGAACTTCTGAGATTTGTTATTCTCGCCTGCTGGTACAATCTGCTTATATATGCTTGCTGTTACAGGTGATGTTTTTTATGATGCCCTAGATGACTTAACACCTGAATTATGGGACACTGAGAGTGTAAAGAGCGATGGTGATGATTCTGGAGATTGTGTTAGGGTGCCGTCAAGTTCCACAAGCTCATCATACACCCCTCCACCTTGCTCTGGACCTTACAAGAGAAGAAGGATAACAAGATCTGATGCTGGAAGTGATATGTCTGAGGAACCATACTCAGAATTTGTGACCTCACCAAGATATTCATCATATTCATCTTCATCATGTTGCAGTCATAATGACAGTGGCACGCCACTGGTGGAGCCTAGCACATATAAGGATGTGCTGATCTTGTTCCGATTCAATGATCATGATCTGCCGTTCAGACTAAAGGAAGTTATACTGTCTGATGTGAGGCTCTTAACATTACTTGAGTATGGTCTTCCTTCATGGGTCATTTTTCTTCAGTCATATCCAGTGTTCTGCAAGATATATCGCCCATGGATGTGTCCTCTAGCCAGAGCACTATACGTCTTGATGTCATTAATTACTGTTCTTATAGGATTTTATGACCTCTACAAGAATGTACCAATGTTGAAGGCAACTGCCTCTAGATTATTTGGCCCTTTGTTTGATTGGATAGAGACATGGGAAATGATCTCAAGGCTTAAGTATCTTGGAACCATGCTTTTTCTGAACAATTTCCAGCAGGCTTTTACATGGTCTCTTAAGATTGTACGTGCTACTAAGTCTGTTCTTAGTGTATTGACAAAGCCAATTATGGGGCCACTGTTGGAGGTTCTTGAATTTACCCTGCCACTATGGAACATTTGTGCTGAAACGGTTGAATATCTCAGTTCAGCTGCAATGGTAGCGATGGAAACATCATTCGGTGCGGTTATCAGTACAGTTCAGATGATCATGTGGCCATTTTGGTTTATCTTCAGTACGGTGTTTAATATAGGTATATGGTTACTGTAATCTTCCAAATGATCAGTTTCTTTTTCCGTTTGTGTTTTTATTCTGATGACTTAATGATGCTTTATTTATTGCAGCAAATTCGATCTTATACCCTGTAATTTGGTTCGTCGGAGAGATACTAGCCGCACCTTTCCGACTTGTCGTTGCGCTAGCAAGTTTTGTAGCAGACTTCTTTGATGATATTGTTGATGTTTTAAGGCAGACCTGGTCAACGTTAAGTTCGTTGTATCAAGTTGGTTCTGCATCCAGAGCACCTGCGCTTACATCTGAAACTACCATTTGGGGATCACTCTGGAAAGATCTTCTGTACCAGGTAACATAAATTTGTTTGCATGCCTAGTGATTGTTTTTCAAGTATATTATGCAACTTACGTTGGCTCTTGTTGTAGATTTTCCGTGCAGTTCGGAGCATTTTGTACGGTTTTGTTGCCTTCTTTTCAACGTGCAATAGGCATCGGCTCAGGTAATTTTCCCTTTTGCTTGTATGCAGAGGTTGTATTTGCAAACCAGGCAAACAATAAGTCGAAAATCTGAATGATGAGAACACCCGTGCTTTTCTGAGTTCAAACTTTTTCTTCAAACTGGCTTGCGTGTCCGGACAATGGAAATTTTAAAATTGTGTAGTGTAGCTCACATTATGCCCCCGTGAGTATTATGAGCTAATTGTGACTACATGCTGCAGCATATACAATCACATAGAAGTTCTTCTCCGGCGCCTGTCCCGCGCCTTAAATGGCACGCGACATACCTCCGCTTGTGAAGGAGCTCAGAAGTATACTAGTCAAGATTATCCTGTAAGTACTAGCATTTTATACTTACGTTGATGTTTGTGTTCATTCAATGAAATACCCCCTCCGTATCAAAATATTAGATGTTTTTTGACTGTCAAAAAAATCTTGTATTTTGATATGGAGAGAGTACCTCTCGAGAGAAAGAACAACCCTGGGAACTGAAATTAACAGTCAAAAAACATCTAATATTTTGATACGGAGAGAGTACCTCTGGAGGGAAAGAACAACCCTGGGAACTTGTTCTAAAAAAACCCTGAGAACTGACATTAATCATTTTGTTGTTATATTCCTGGACATTTGAATGCATAGTTCATTCCAAAACAGCCAATCTACCATAGACCTATCTTATACTGTTTTCTATCGAGTGTTTCCCCCACATACAAAGGTGCCAAACTGTCTTGTACTTATATATATTTACATCGTAGCTATGCAAGCAAGTTAACTGTTTTAACTGTATTGTGGTCTCGCGAGATTGTGGTGTTTCAGTAAAGAAAAACATTTTTGGAAGAACCAATAGTGTAGTTGCTCTATTTATCCTATATATGTACAGATGTACTGTGACTTGGATAACTATGTTCTTGTTTAGTTGACATCTACATGGAAACATGTACTGAATTTGGAACTACTTTCTGAATTTGCTGTCCCATGTTTGTCTGTGCAGCAAAGGAAAACTAAGACGAGATGATTGTGGAGTCGGATTGACATACCAAGTAATTAGCTAATTCAGAGAAACTTTAAAAGGTTGAGACGAGATAACAGTGGACCTCCACAAGGAATCATGTGTACTGATCTCATACAGCTTCTAATGTTTCATCAAGGAACCCTAATCGTAATCGGTGTATCCCCTCTGTACAGATAGAGGCAGAGGGCAACAACCAGCGAAGCAAAAGCAGTACAAGTGTAAATGTACATTAGTCGGAATCTGTTGTTTGTTTGTCCATTGTAGTGTAATGTAATGTAATATCTATTTTTAATAGGTTGTACAGTAGAGTAGGTTTGTGCATATGCTTCGGCTACTGAACAAGAATTTTGTAAGTATATGAGTGAGTAAATTACCTTTGTTCAGTGATAATGCTATTAAAAGTTTTCCCGTCTCAGGTGCCTAGGGTGTGTTTGGTTTACAGCCCAAAGATGGGCCAAAACAACAGGAGGTCGGAGCTTGGACTCCTTCTACTTCTTTAAGACTCGAATGCTTGGCTCCCCCCAACGCTCAAAGATGGAGATGGGCTTCCTCTTTGATTTTGCTGACGACGATAGAGGTCGGAGCAGCCGTGTTGCGAGAAACTCTTGCGTTGCGTTCCTTTTAGATTTTCCATGAGACAAGCATCATAACCAAAGCAATGGCCTTTCTGTTTTGACCTCCATCACTCACCGTCTTTTGCCAGCATGCTCGAACCAGATTTTTCATGAGACAAGCATCATAACCGAAGCAATGGCCTTCCTGTTTTGACCTCCATCACTCACCGTCTTCTGTCAGCATGCTCGAACTGAATCTTCATGCCTCCACGACATTGGGAGTGGTCTTGAATGCCTAGCCAGGCGGTGATCTCGTTCCAAACTCGGGCAGAAAATCAACATTGGAAAAGAAGGTGGACAGACTCCTGCACCTGCTTGCAAAGCGGGCAAAGGCCATCCCCGCCGAGATAGACAATCAGCCCTCCAAACGCGGTTATGAAGAATTAATCAGGCAAAGAATTGATGTTGTAGCGCACTGATGCACTGCACACATCAACATTACTGCAACACATGCTTTTGTTCCTCTTCCGGCTTCCGCATTCCAAAGAATCTCGCAGAGCAGGATGTTTCCAACCGGGAAAAAAATGATTAGCTTGACGATCACCTTTTGAGTTCCCTCTGATTACAGATCCCATCTATTCTTTCTTCTCCAGTGTCATGACGTAGTCCTACCGCGCAGTGTGCACATGGAGGTAAGGTGGCGTTGCATCACGATCACAGGCGGCTGGGCATATGCATATGCATGTGGGGTTGGTAGATTAGATACACGGATCCACGCGTGCAACAGTGCAAGATCTAGGCATCATGGTTCCCGGTGAGAGCAAGCAGACATCGCCGCCTCCGAGACGATGATCATCGGTAGGGAGGTTCACTGAACCCGTAGGAAACCGACGGATACGCCGTGTGAAAATCTTGCGCTGCCAATTTTTCCGGCGCAGGTATGTAGTAGTAGTAGTATACACGAGTCAGCAGATGTGACATGTCCTCGTCTGAATCTGTTTGCTCGATGGAGCGCCGTGATCCCAGGCCGGCCTGCTGAATATGCCCAAAGGTCCAAGTGGGTCATGAGTGAGTGAACCTCCTTTTCCTTTGTCGAAGCACGAGCGAGCTAGAGCTCACTGGCACGGTGGCGCCACTGTACGAGTAAGTGTGGACTTAACTGAATAAAGGTTGGGCTCACATGATCACGCGCTCCTGTGTCTTGGATCTTCGTTGTTGTCGTCGCACTAGCAGCGTTGCGCATAGTAATCCAAGCACCAGTCACCAACCCTGGGTGGTCCAAGCGAGGATGATGTCTTCCTGACGCTCATCGATTGGCCTCCCCGTAAAAAATCATGCATGCAGACGAGACGAGTGAATCCTTCTTCAGTCACACCGACAGAAATGCCTCTGGGAGGAGGACCAACCGGGCCGGCCGGCCTCGAGTTCTCCGGATCCACATGTGGAGCAACGATGATGTGTCGCGTGAACTGCATGCGACTGACATGCATGCGCAGGGTTGATAATCTTTCTTATTACTCCAGAACTGAACCTTATTTTTTGCCAGGTAGTATTAGAACTGAATCGATTAGTCGTCGTCTAGACGTCACCAGATCCACGCCGTACACGTACTCCCTCTGTCCGAAAATACTTGTCAGAGAAATGAATGTATCTAGATGGATTTTAGTCTAGATACATCCAATTTTTATCCATTTCTTCGACGAGTATTTCTGAACGGAGGAGGGAGTAGTATATTACTACAAGACCCTCGACATGTTCTTACAGGGGATCATGGAAGAAGGTATAGATTGACACCCTAGCTCGCCACATGGCTGAATGAATGAAGCTGCCAGAGATCACGCAACAGTAAACAGCAGTCCGCAGATCTAAACCAACAGCCTCTCACCGTCACCGGCAAAGGACAAACGTGACCGTACGTAAGTCGGTGCGCTCGCCGGACTCCAGAGTTGTTTGTACGTGCGACCACTTGGCTAGGCTAGTAGTGCCCGGTGAGCTGCAAACGGACGGCGACGAGCCTGCGTGCCGTTGCCCGGTTGTCCCTGCGCTCCGCTCCACCGCCAGCATTTTCCCGGGCCGGCGAATCGCTCTCGCCTGTCACCCACCACACTGTACTCGTAGACAGCAGTACGTATACAGCAGTAGTACTACTTAAAGCACCTCTGCGCTTATTTGTGTCCTGTTTGCGATGCCATGGGACGGGAGGATAGTTGCATGTCTGGACGGGAGGATTGTTGCCTACGGCTGACGTGGCGCCGCATACAAGAACGGGAACTGTTTGAGTCCATGGATGTAGACACATCTACATCTGCGGCAATCAAGGAGCTGATGATGATCTCCCATGATCACATGACACGCTTTGGTGGTCTACATGAGGACTTTGCTTAATACTAGTAAGCTCGCACGTGCAACGCACGTCTAAAATGTTGATGAAGTTAGTTTACATGTTACAAATTTAAAATAATTCTTGGAAAAAAATATAAATGAAATGGATACAAAATAGCATGCCACTCAAATTGTATTTTTAAAAGTGAGTCACCATTGTGATCCAGCAACCAAGTTGAATCTGTCTGGCCATGATCACCAAGCTTTTTGAACAAACTGATTTTCAAGATGAATTTACACATGGTAAGCAGGTTAGTTGTGAGCGCATGCAAGCAAAAAATTGAATTTATGCAACCCTTGCTCGATCCTACCAACGACTATTAAACTCTACAATTATGGTAGTAATACTTGATCAATTTCTCCTTTCTACAATTATGGTAGTATATTTTTTTTGTGGAACTGGAACGCCTTGCATTCCAAACTTAAGACAGACCGACACAATCAGCGGTCACTACATCCAGCGGGAGGTCTGGAGGCCATAAAACTTGGCTCGCAGAGGCACTCCGGCTACCAAGGTTCGGCAGTACATGACTTTGGCCTCTATGAAACCTAACTGGAGTAGATATCTGGCTTCACAGAATAGCAACCCCAATGGAGACCGGTTTGATGATGTAGAGGCTGATTGTTGCAGATCCAGGGAATCAGTTTCAGAAATCTCACGCCCCATAACTTGCATTTCAGCAAATTAGATTGCCTGCAGAAGGGCCGTAGCCACAGCTTGATCAGCGCCTGACTGAGCTGTTAGACGACCGGCAGCAGCACAAAGGATGTTTCCATCAGCGTCCCTAGCAATCAGGCCCCACCCACCCTCCTTTAACTCGTCTAGGAACACTGCATCCACATTCAGTTTGATAAAATCAGTGGGGGGTTTCAGCCAGGAAGAAACATGTTTCTGCACACCAGGAGGTTTAGGTACTTGGAACTCTTTCGATTCAGCACACCGAGCGATATTAAATTGAAATTCCCATCTCTACTTCTCTAGTATGCGCTTTTGCTTGTGATTCACTTTCTTTATCTCACTCCACCAGGCCCATAGAAGAGAAATAGCTCGCATCTTCACTTAATTTGGCATTTTCAACACGGCTAAAAGAACCTCCTTCAGGGTTTGCCAGTACAGATTTTTTTGACAACTTCCATATTACAAGCATACTGCAACTCTGTCTCCAAATTGCTGAAAAGGGGGCTAAATAGTTATTTGCTCTAATTAGAAACTCGAGTTCAGCTTTAGTATTTTGGTCGCATCTCGCACACCGTAAATTCTATTTGAACAAAATTGCACCTGTTGGCTTACAATGAGCCACATAACTTTCACGATTGGCATAATTTGGTATTAAGCACTGTTTAATTCCAGTTTGACCAGCAAGTTTACTTGGCACGAATTTTTTCAAACCATGTATCTACTTTCCATCTAAGGCTAATTGTGGTTTACTTTTTTTTTTGAATTTTAATTGGGGTTTACTTTTGCTGCATCGAATCACTCATTCATGCCAAACTCACAAGAGTGTTCATGATAAGGGAAAAAAGTGTTCATGATAAGGAAAAAATGTTCATAATTTCCATTACATAAGAATGCATGAAGAAGCAAAACTGAGGAGCAGAAGACATAGCTGCAACATAGGGAGGCTACTGGTGGAGGCGAGAGGCGATAAATGTCATGGTGGAGTGGCTCACCGTGGTAGAGACGTCGGCCGTGTCGGAGGGATAACAGAGTTGAGGAAGACAACTGAGATGGTAACTGGTGAGGGGAACATATCACGTGTTGCTGAAGTAAGCCTCTGGTGATACTTGTTAGCCTAATTTTTTTTGGTCACATCTGGAGATGAAGTCAAACTCATTGTCCAGGATCTAAATAGTTCAACACTTTTTCACTGCAAATGGTATGCATATCTTACTGGTGTTATGAATAGTTTAGTGATGAACTTGTCTTCCTGTTTTACTTTCTGAACCGTGCATGACCAAAGCCTCTAGAGCCAAAGTGAAAAACAAAAAAGGATCAATGCAGTGAGTTCGAGTGGTACTGACAACAGTTTGGGACAACAAATTCACAACATTTTTTTGGCACAATAATTCAGTGCGTTGATATAACCACAAAATACAGAATTTCCAAATAAAGATATAGTTTGTCAAGATCTCAGAAAAAAAATACCTGTTTAGGTGCAGGATCTTTGTCTGACAGATAAAGATATATTTCTCGACAAGGTCCAATAAGCTCTGCAGTGACAACGACATTCAACTCAACAGATAAACCCAGTCTTATAGAAGAAAATATATCCTTTCTAACAAACTGTCTCAGCTCAATGCACCACACAAGGGCATTACTTTAGTCACTGCTTTACTATCTGTCCAACTGAACACTTCAAAAGTTATTCTGAAAGCAGTTAGGGCAATGTCAACATTAAGCATAAGAAATCTGCAAATAATTAGTACCCGTCAGTCTTTGTTCATTTGTTAAGGTGTGACTCTGAAATTTAAGAACTAAGGTAAACACACATATATGGCAAGAAAATTTTCTAGTACCAAGTAAGAGAGCTGGAAGCAAATGATTCCAGACTTTTAAGAGAAGAATCAATCCGGTTGACAATTCCAAGTTGTTCCAAAGATGGAAGTCCACTGTTCAAACTAGGTAATGCTAAAACCCAAATCACAGAACAAACTTCACGAGTCAAGTCTCCTAACAGCTTCTCTTCCATCACCTCTACCTTAAGTTCTGACCCAGAAAGATTACCGAAGTTATCAGGAACCTTAGCTTCTCTTCTCACTCACAAAATAAACAACACGGAGAGCCACTCAGGAGAAAGGACAGCCAAAGAATAAACGTTGAATGGTCTCTTGTACAAATAAAAATGAACATCTCTCGGTCTTTGATTTTTCACTACAAAAGACCATGCATTTGACATCTACAACAATGTTCTATACTGATTTCCAATGTCCCTGACCAGATTGTTCTCAAGAAAATTGTTTTGACAGAAAAAGAAGTGCTACCTAGCTCGGCGGTGGATCTCGGGCTGGACGCCGCCGAGGGAGGGTGTGTTGGCCGGGGGCGCCGCTGAGGGAGGGCGCTGCAGGTGGCACGGGGGCGGGGGAACCGCGGGGGGACACCGCCCTGGGATGCAATGGGCGGCACGGGGCTGATGTGCCGCGGAGGGAGGCCGCGCTGGGGCGTGACGGTCGGCAAGGAGCCGGAGGCGGCGCCACCGAGGAAGGGCGCGAGGAGCAGCGGCGGCTGGTGGCGGGGCGGGCGTTCGAGCGAGGGACCGGCGGCCGGCGGCCGGGGGGTGGCCGGGGGTCGGGCGGGAGACGCCTGAGCACAGGTTGTTTCCGCAAATCGTGGCCGGGGGTGCTGATTTTTTTTCGTTGACCAGATAGATGCGCGGCGGATGGCAGAGTTTCGTCCGCCTCATGTAAATCGGTAAACGTACACAGCGAGGATTAATTTTTACATGAACGGTGAGATCTAATTAGGTGGACCAGATCGTGAGGTGGTATTTTGTCTAGGTTGTGCTGTCTACATGTTTCTGGATGCACTTAGGGATGAATATGTTTGCTTGTTTAATAGTAGTAGAGATAGTACCACCGGTGACCTTCCTGTGGCCAGCTGTGTCACTCCGTCTGCCACTGCAGGACTGCACTAGACTAGAGAACAGCTACTCCGAGCCGTGACAATCCCGTAATTTGTTCGCAGGCAACGGGCCGTTCTCCACCGAGCTGCATCAGTGCGTGCGTGCACGGTTTTAATCTCCGGCAACATGAGCACGGTGTACCCAGACCTACTCCGACCTACGCCGGCGGGCCGTCCGTCGCCATGATGGACCGCTCTAGACCGATCGATCGCGGCCTCACCTAAAAGGTGTCCTCGCTTTACCTGCAGCGCCCATGCATCCCTGTCCTCGCCGCCTACTCCTAAGTTGTAAAAACTCTACTCCTGCCGAGCTCAAACACGGAAAAGCTTCAATTTCTTGCTCCTCTTTTTGCCCATCATTTCCCCTTTTGATTGGCTATTAACTGGAGATAGTTAACTAGCCGCTTCACTCCGACACCCACTCTGCCTGCTGGATCTGCCCATGCATGCATGCATGCATTAATGAATCCCGTCCATGGCGGTTTACGTACGTGCGTGCGGCGAGCCAACGGCACCAGACCGGGCTCGCTGGATCACTGCCGCGCTGGGGCTCGCTGGATCACTGCCGCGCTGGTGCATGGCAAGTGCATGCACTGCTCCATCTTCAAGTGCAACGGGAAGGCACAGGAGGGTTGTGGTACGTGCTACTGGCCACCCCAACTAAAGAGATCGATCTTGTACTGCCTGCCGGACAGCCTCGTGCGCATTCATGCTTCGCTCGCCTGCTGCTTGGCCATGGCAGCTACGAAATTTAAGTCGGGGGAGAGTGGTTTTGCTTTACGTACTAGTACGTGCGACCTAGCTCAACTCCGTCAGGTCGTGCATGCACGCGAGGCCGGAGAAGGCTGTTGGTGTCATGAGACAGGCGCTGCGTGTATGGCTGAACCCGACCGGTCGACCAGTGACTGAAGATGTTCGTGCCTATTACTACAAAGCAACCATCAGTAAATGGGAAAAATAACCACGTCGGCCCATTGCAAACGCATCACTGCCAGCTACGCTTTGCGGCAGGTAAACACGCTCCAAACTACAAGCCCCACGCGTCCCTGTGACACCACGAGATTAACCGTATCTTGCTACCGCTGACAGCAGTAGACGGCACGGCACTTTCTCAAAAAAGCCAAGGAGAGCGCGGGGCAGAGGAAGCGAACATAGAGCCGTTGAGACGAGCAATTAATCCGCACTAACCACACGCCATCAACGCCCATCCATAAAACCCACTAACCACACGACGGGCCCACCGCTCAGGCACGAACGGTCCGCCGAGGGCGGGACCCCCGCACCCGGCCTTTTTCCACCTTCGACCCCCCGCCCGCGCCAGCAGACCAGCCACTCCCGGCCTCAGCCAATCATGGCCAGCCACGTAACCCCACGAACCGGTTTCACCGCGTCGTGCGTCACCGCCGTCCCCGCATACCCGCCACTTCCCACCCCGCCCGCGGGCCCCGCCTTTCCCCCGCCATAAATCTACACTCCCCGCCCTCCCTCGCCCCCCACACTCTCCACCACCTCGTCCCCCCGCCGTGACAAACTCTGCCTCGCCGCACGCAGCAGAGCATGGCTCCCCCCCGCGGCCGCCTCCTCGCCGCGGCATTGTGCCTGCTCTTCCTCGCCGGCGCAGGTAACCGCCGCCGCGCCGGCTGGTGTTTTCGTGGACAATGCCGGCGTGGTTTCCTTTGCTTACTGACGGTGAATGTCTTTGTTTGGTTGCAGACGCGGGCACCGTGGGCGTGAACTGGGGGCGGGTGGCGAACGACCTGCCCAGCCCGGCGGCGGTGGTGCAGCTGCTCAAGCAGCACGGCATCGCGCAGGTCAAGCTCTACGACACGGAGCCCGCCGTGCTGCGCGCGCTCGCCGGCAGCGGCATCAAGGTGGTCGTCGCGCTGCCCAACGAGCAGCTCGCGGCCGCCGCCAGGCGCCCCTCGTACGCGCTCGCCTGGGTGCGCCGCAACGTCGCCGCCTACTACCCGGCCACGCAGATCCAGGGCATCGCCGTCGGCAACGAGGTGTTCGCCACGGCCGCCAACGTCACGGCGCAGCTCGTCCCGGCCATGACCAACGTGCACGCCGCGCTGGCCAGGCTCAACATGGACAAGGCCGTCAAGGTGTCGTCCCCCGTCGCGCTCTCGGCGCTCGCCAACTCGTACCCGCCCTCCGCCGGCGTGTTCAGGGAGGAGCTCGCGCAGTCGGTGATGAAGCCCATGCTGGACTTCCTGGCGCGGACCGGCTCCGACCTCATGGTCAACTGCTACCCGTTCTTCGCCTACGCGGACAATGCCGGCGTCATCTCGCTCGACTATGCGCTGTTCCGCCCCAACGCCGGCGAGCTCGACTCAGGGAGCGGCCTCAAGTACTACAGCCTCCTGGACGCGCAGCTGGACGCCGTGTTCGCGGCCGTGGGCAAGCTGGGGAGCTACAACGGCGTGCACGTGGTGGTGTCGGAGACGGGGTGGCCGTCCAAGGGCGACGCCAAGGAGGTGGGCGCCGGCGCGGCCAACGCCGCGGCGTACAACGGCAACCTCGTGCGGCGCGTGCTGTCCAGGAACGCCGGCACCCCGCGGCGCCCCGACGCGGACGTCGACGTGTACCTCTTCGCGCTCTTCAACGAGAACCAGAAGCCCGGGCCGACCTCGGAGCGCAACTACGGCGTGTTCTACCCGAACCAGCAGAAGGTGTACGACGTGGAGTTCGTCCTCGGCGGCGGCTCCGTGGGAGGGAAAGGCAACGGCGGCCTCGGGTGGCAGGACAACGGCGGCGGCAGCGCGGTGCCGGCGGGAGGCGGGGGAGTTGTGAGGGCGGCGGCGACGCCGGGGGAGGCGTGGTGCGTGGCGAACGCGATGGCGGGCGAGGCGCGGCTGCACGCGGCGCTGGACTACGCGTGCGGGCCGGGCGGCGCGGACTGCAAGGGCATCCAGCCCGGCGCGGCGTGCTTCGAGCCCAACACCATGGTCGCCCACGCGTCCTACGCCTTCAACGACTACTACCAGCGCAAGGGCCGCTCCATCGGCACCTGCGACTTCGCCGGCGCCGCCTACGTCGTCAACCAGGCGCCCAGTGAGTCCCCGTTCCCGCTCAGTCTGCTCGTTTCTTGCCTGCAAAACCACTCGTAGTAGCACCGCTGGTGCGAATGTACCACGTCCATTACTTGCATTGCAAAGCATAATGTAGGTGCTAGGTACTCCTAACCCGACCAAAATTTAGGTTGCTAGGTAATATAAACGATCACTCTCAAGTTTTATTAGTAACAAATTAGTAATGCAGAGAAGGGGTTATCATCCGTTTGAGAAAAAGTTAATAATTTTACTTTCTTTAGGAAGAAAAGTTAACAAATTACTGAGGGTATCGGTAAAAGTTTGTGTGGGAACCACGGTACTACCTAAAGCGAGAAACATCCCGTACCATAGACGGCAATTTCCAGAGAGACGGGGTACACCAAAGTTCAAATCAAGCGAAAGTTGCTTTGCGTTGTACGGGAATGATTCCCGTCCTTTTTTGTTTTGGCCCACACATGCACGCAGCCTTAATCGCAACAAGCGAAACTGCAGCTGCGCCTTAACGCTGTGATTTGTGACCCAAATCTGCACTACGATGTGCATGCACACCAGTACCCATTCATGTCTGCATTGGATTGGAGCTGCCGTTGGTCTCTGGCCAGCTGCAATCCAGCTATCAATACCGTGCAGTTGTTAGTCAGCGTCTCAGAGTTTATGACCGTGGCGAGACGGCTGTCGGTCAGCTCTGTCTCTGGCTCTGGCTCGCGGCTCGACGTGATATGACGCGTCCTGCCCTGTGCTCGTTACTCCCGCCGTCGGAATGCGTGCCATGTCTGGCCGGACGTCGGCATGCGGCGCCAGGACGACTCTGGTTGCCGCCGCTTCCGGTTCCTCGGCTGCCTCTAGTTCGTGTACCTCCCGCATTGTTTACTCCTTTTCGGTCCCGGTACAAGAACATGGTCTCCATGTGTTCACATCAGACATCGGAGGAGGCACTAGCGTTTGTATATTCCATTGTTTTTAAGCTGTGGATCTTACTCGGTGCTCGTGTTTATTCCAATGTTTTTGCAGAGATGGGCAAGTGCGAGCTCCCCTCCACAGTCTGAAACAAAGCAAGCAAATGCGGCACCCTCCACGCATCTCGGGATGCGAGATTGATTTACTATGTACCGCAGGTCTGCCAGAGTGCATGGAATCTCTCTCTGCTCCTTTTCTTTGGTCTTTGCCCGCTGCTTGACTGCTGCAGCGTACGTAGAACATTGGTGGTGTAGTGCTGTAGCCGGTCGGCTGTGCGCCTTTCTGCAGCTTTGGTTCATGGGGATATCTTTGTTTAACTGCTAGTAGTCTCTGTAACTATGCTTTTACTCTAAGCTTGGATTATTACTTACTAGTATAGATTAATTCTAAGTATAATACTAGCCTTTTGTGCCCCACTTGCTCGATCGTTTTGGGTTGACTCGTGTCTTGATCATTGCCTCGGAGGTTTGTCTACGGGAAATGGTGCTTGGCTTGGAAGCCAGTTTGGTTAGCAATCGAGTGTCAACTCATGATGGTGGCAGGCAGGGCAGCTGCTCCCCACGATCAGTGTCCGGAGTGCTGCTTGTTGCGTTGGTGGCGTGGTTAGCATTTTATTTAATTACTTTTGCCAAACCTGAAAAGAGCGAAATCTGGTGCCGAGGTTGCTAGAATTGCCCAACCGGACGGAGGAATTTCCTCCCAGGTTGCTTTAGAAAGGGATGCAGGACACAATGCAACATTGCTTGGACAAATGCTCCTGGATCTGCATCATGGTTGAAAACTCGAGTCTTGGGCTAGAGCGAAAGCGCCTGCTACACTTTGTTTAATCGCTGGTGCTTGATCTCATCTTTGGTGCGATCTGTGGGTTGGTTCGTTCTCCATCACGGCACACGTTCTGCACTATACTGTGTAGCCACGGGTAGTGCTCCACCCTCCATGGCACGTGGGGTGGTGGTGGGCGTCGTCGTGGGTGGGTGGTCACCTCCGGGCTGGCTCCGGCTGAGCTCCGCCGGAGACCAGCCGCCTCTTCCGCGTGTGCGCGCATGTGAGGGGAGCAAGCTGCCAACCGGAGTTGGACGGAGGGCTGGGCCTGGACCACGGCCGGAGCGTGGAAAGAAGAGGGAATATCATCGAGATGATCTTTGCGCGCGTCACCGCGGTGAAAATCCGTGCCCGGCTCCAGGACCATGCACGTTTTTTTTTCCTTTACAGGACGCGTTACTTTTTTTCTGGTTCAAGCTTTGACTCGAGGTCTTGTGCATGGCTCCTCCGAGCAGCTTGCTTTTCTGCCGGTTCCAGCAGCTAAAGCACACAATGTACATTTGATGCCACTTGTATGCTAAAAAAAGAGATAAATATGAACGTCTTCTTGAAAAAGATCTGAATGGTTAACCAAACGGAGGAAATTGCTAATGTAGCTCAAGCTCCATGGAGCCATTAATTTGAAAATTTCACAAAATCAAATTTTTAAGTTTTAAAATGTTCTGAAAAATACACGTATACATATGGATGTGTACTACTACTACCTGCGTGCAAAGTTTCATGGGAATTCCTTTTTATCCTCCATGCAAAAAAACAATCCTTTTTATCCAAGCTACACAAAAATGACAAAGTAATGTATTTCTAGCCCATCTACTGTTCACTAAAAAACTACATGACTTTTTAAAGCTCACACCAAAACATGTTTCGTGATGAAATTTCACACATCTAGTATACATATATAAGAACTTGTGTATTTATTATCATACGATGCAAAAAAAGAAGTCATGTATACGAAAAAAAATGTCGTGCATAAATTGAAATTGTGTATATGAAAAGAAGCACCCATGTGTTGCAAGCAATACCGTTCACATATACCAAGCTTAAATGTCTGCGGATAATAGAATTGTTTCTATTCTCCCTAAAAAAGACTTTATAATTTAAGAAAATGTGTTCTACATGTTAAAATTGTTCATAAACCTCAAAATAGACATTCATGTTTGAAATAATAACAATAGTAATAATTGAATTTTAGAAAAACAATAGTGATAATTGCATGCTCCAAAAAAAGTGTTTTGTAGTGTCATAAAAATATATGTTCGTGGAAATATCTACGTGAAGCCTTTCCTCCCCTTCCCGTCGGTGGTTAGGACAAACTCTCCCCTTCGGGTTTCGTCAAGAAGCCCGTGGATTCGCCTCCTCGCTGCTTGCCATCCAGGCGGACGATGGCGGGGAGAGGAATCCCGGTGCCTCTATTATGGCTAATTGAGGTTAGCATCTATCGCCATGAGCGCGCGATTGCAAGATTTAGTGTTAGATGCTTCAGATCTATTCAAGGTTTCTATGGCTATGATAACGGCTTCATGTAGGGACACATGTTCACTTGGTATATGCGAGGTCTTGTGCTCTCGTCTATGGCATGCCTCCTCCGAGCTGCTTGCTTTTCTGCCGGTTCCAGCAACTAAAGCACACAATGTACATTCGATGCCACTTGTAAGCTAAAAAAAGATAAATATGAACATCTTTTGTTGAAAATGATCTGAATAGTTAACCAAATGGCGGAAAATTGCTAATGGAGCTCGAGCTCCATGGAGCCATTAATTTGAAAATTTCAACAAATCAAATGTTAAGTTTAAGAAGTTTTGAAAAATACACATGTACATATGGATTTGTACTACTTGAGTGCAAAGTTTCATGGAGAAATTCCTTTTTATCCAAGCTACACAGAAATGACAAAATAATGTATTTCTAGCCCATCTACTATTCACTAAAAATACATGGTTTTTTTAAGCTCACACCAAAACGTATTTCGTGATGACATTTCACACATAGTATACATATATAAGAACTTGTGTATTTATTTTCATATTTTTTTGACACATGAATAATTGATTTTTGAATCCATGGAGTCTGAGAGCAAAAGACCCACTCTAAGCAAACGAGCACTACGCCATTAGAACGAGTATGTTAAACATAATAAAAATTACACCGCGGTACATAAACCAACGAACGACCACTAAGGTAGCCAGGATGAGCCGTCGACGCGCCACTACCGCGGTTCCCTTATCGGAGCCGGCTTGATCTTGTTGACGACAACATTGAAGTCTTCGTGCACGTGTCCCTACATGAAACCGTTGTCATAGCCATAGAAACCTTGAATAGATCTCAAGCATCTGACACTAAATCTTGCAATCGCGCACTCATGACCATAGATCCTAACCTTGATTAGCCATAATAGAGGCACCGGGATTCCTATCCCCGCCATCGTCCGCCTGGATGGCAAGCAGCGAGGAGGCGAATCCACGGGCTTCTTGACGAAACCCGAAGGGGAGAGTTTGTCCTAACCACCGACGGGAAGGGGAGGAAAGGCTTCACGTGGATATTTCCACGAACATATATTTTTATGACACTACAAAACACTTTTTTTGGAGCATGCAATTATTACTATTTTTTTAAATTCAATTATTACTATTGTTATTATTATTTCAAATATGAATGTCTATTTTGAGGTTTATGAACAATTTTAACATGTAGAACACATTTTCTTAAATTATAAAGTCTTTTTTAGGGAGAATAGAAACAATTCTATTATCCGCAGACATTTAAACTTGCAATATGTGAACAGTATTCCTCGCAACACATTGATGTTTCTTTTCATATACACAATTATCAATTTATGCACGACATTTTTTCCCGTTTACATGGCATTTTTTTTTTGCAACGCATGAATATATCTTTTCACATACAATATTATTTTTTAAAACATGACAATTTTCGCTAAATACACAAATATTCATTTTTATGCGAACACCCTTATTTTTGTTTGCAATACATGAACATTTCGTATAAGTTGATTATGGAAATATTTAGGGAAATAAGTATTTATTATGAGATTTGTATTTAAACAAAACAAGTCTGTGCAATGGATCGTACGCTGGCCCATGTGTGGTCGGTGTTAGTAAGCTGGGCCTATATATCCCTTTTTCAACAATGGACCCTATATTGCTCACTGTAAAGGATCACGCCAAAAAGGCATAGACTACGAGCCCTTGGTCGCACTATAACAAGCCTGCAAGGGCTATATCTCGCTTATTGCGAGACCTAAGGTGTCAGCTGCATGCTACTCCTAGCTTTTTTCTAGAATGCACGAGTGTGCATATCATATATTATAGAAGGAAGTGGGTGAAGAAACCCTCCACAAGGTTATTTACAACCGCTTTACATGGCTATTCTAAGGTGTCAGCTGCATGCTCCTCCTAGCTCAGTGAAGTGGTTTCGGGAAGTTTTCAAGATGCGCTTCATGAATCTACCATTGATTTGCTGGTTCTTGCGAAGGCTCCAGCGGTTTGTTTTCTTTACTTTGTGTCTATTCTTTACCATTTTCATTGGTATTTATTTATTTATTTATTTTTGGGTTTTATATTCAGTTTTTTGTTTCCTTTATTTTCTTTTTCTTCAAATACATGTTGATTTGTTACACACTGATCATTTTTTATAAATGCTTGATATTGTTTAATTACATGGCAAACATTGTTAAAACAATATTTTAAAATTTTCATTGAATATATGTTGGACTTTTTTGAATAAACATTGAATAGTATTTGAATACATGTTAAAATTTCCTTTGAATGCATGTTGAATTTTATTTGAATACATGTGAGTCACTTTTCGGATACATATTGAACAACTAAAAACATGATGAACATTTTTTCGAATACATGTTGAACATTTTCTTTTTGAATACACATAGTAAGTTTTTCATATACATATTAAACATTTTTATACATGTTGGATATTTTAAAAAATGTCTATAACGTAAGTGAACATTTTTAAATTTCATGATTATTTCTGAAAACTAGTTTTTAAGGATTCACACACAAATTGTTGAAATCACATCTCCATTTTTTTTAAAATAAATTAACTTTTCTTTCGAAAGGCACGATTTCAATGAAATTTACAAACATTTTGTAAAATGGAGAGAATAAAAATTTGCATTCCCCGAACAATTTTCCACTACATGGTGAACATTTTTTATAAACTAAATAATATTTTTTATCATTTTCAGAATTTATAAACATAAGTCCTACCATTGAGGCGAGCGGTTCCTACGTTTTGCAGCAGGCTAGACGAAGACACTCCCCAACACGCAGGCTACAGATTATTCTACGCTCACAACGTAGAATCTAGCTGTCGCATTGTAGAATGTTGACCTTTCCCGCGATTTGGGACATCCCATTCACACGATTGTTTTTCCTTGCTGGCTTTTGCATTCTTTTTTGGGGGTTTGCCTTTTACGTTTCGTTTAGTTCAATTTTCCCATGGTATGTATATCAAACACCTTTTTCAAACATAAGTCTTTTAAAAAATAACGAGTAATTTTAGATTCATGATTTCTTAACATACATGAACATTTTTCAAAAATCACAAGCATTTGTTATAATTTTTTGAGCTTTTTTTACCCGCAAACATTATTTTAAAAACTCATGAGCTTTTCGATTTTATGGTGTTCAAATCTATCAATGTAAAAATATTATCGGCTTCTTTTTTTACCTAGGTGTTGCAGGTTTTTCTCTGGTTATTATATCCTCAAAACGAACACTGATTTTACGAGAGCGAGCAGTATGGAACACTAGTTGGGCTAGCCAATGGTAGTATCTTGTGCGTTATAGCGAGGAGTTGTAGACATAAGCCTTAGTTCTCGGGAGCAACTAACTGGAGACCATTTACGGGGGACCTTCAGAGGGGTGCTCCTATTCCACGCGTTCGGCGCCGCGGGAGCCAACCGACGCCCACTGCAGTGCCTAGTGGGCCGGCCGACGACACACAGCGTAGTAAAATTGTCTCGCGAAAAAAGCACGCAAAAAAGTGCGTGATGAGGACCCAAACTCGTGTCGAGCCGCTACAAAAGACAAAGTGTTTAGCTAACCACTATAGCTGCTGAGCGCTAGTGATTGATAGCAACGCGAAGTATTTAAGAACAATTGTATCCGCACTATTTATTAGAATTTTGAATTATTTGAAAAAAATCTAAGAAAGTTTATTTTTGTGATAAAAAGGGTTCATCAAATTTCGAAAAAGTTAATGAATTTGAAAAACAGTTCATCGAATTTGAATTTTTTTTATCGAATTGGAAAAAAAATTCATCATTTTTAAAAAAATATCATTGAATTTGAAAAAATTCATCAAAATTTTAAAAAGTTCATCAAAACTAAAAAAAGTTCATGTATTTTCAAAAGGAATCCACAAATTTGAAAAAGTGCATTGAATCAATTAAAAAATTACCAATTTTGAGAAAAAAGTTCATCAATATTAAGAAAAGTTCATGAATTTGAAAAAAAAATCATCAAGCCAAGAAGAAGAAAAAAATAGGAAACAAAAAAAATGAAAAAGGAAAAACGAAAAAAGGAAAAAGGAAAGAAGAAAAGACGGAAGAAGATGTTATTTATCAGGTTGGGCATGGTGGTTACAGCTGCGCAGCTAGATGCTTGAGGTTGCTGGTTCGATTCTCCGCAGGTGCACATTTTTTGTGTTTCAAAAAACAGGAAAAAGGGGCGAGATGGAGCTGATGTGAGCGCCCGTTTGCAAAGTGTATATTAACCGGCGCTTCAGCGCCAAATATGACACCCCCCCCCCCCCCCCCCCCCGCATAGCATATACAGCAGGAAAAATCCAAATCCTTTCCAAACATTCTGACGAACAACCTAATCACTGCACACACAAGAAAGAGGGAAAAAAGGCATCCAATCGAATACATCACTTTGTCCTCATACGACCAGACTATTCGAAAATCACCATATCCAAGGCATATAGGGAGGTTATGGGGATGTCCCAGAGCACACATTTTCTTCTCGTAAAGGCACATATTTGCTTCCGCTAGAAACACAATTGTGCTTCTTAGAAAGGAAAAAAAGTGTGTTTCCACGATAAACACAAATTTGTTATGTGGAGGTATAGATTTGCTTCCGCGAGAAGCACAACTGTGCTTTTCAAAAAGGGGAAATGGTGAAAAAACAACTTGCTTCCGACTCCGATTGTTTGGGTTTTTCCATGAAAAAATTCATCGAAACGTGTTAACATGAAATTTAGTTTTGGTTTTGAAGATCTCGAAGCGAGAAATCCAACGGTGAAAATGGTTTAAGATTTGGATAAAGGAATTTATGAAAAAAAACTCTCAGATTGTGACAAATGATGCACATGCAGTGTGTCACTTGTCAGCACCTGAGAAGATGGAAATGACCTTTGCAACGATTAACTAGTAACTAGTGATTTCACTAGTACTCCTATACGTTGCTTACGGCAATTGGGTGGGCACCATGGCGGTGGTGTTGGTTATGCTCCTTGGTCGTGTGGGCGACGAGGATATAGCGGTGTGTGGCCCGGGCTCGCTTTGTGTCGTTATCGGGAGCGTCGCCCATATCCAGATCTGGAGACTGATACACGTCGCGATTTTTCCTGGGTGCCTCGTGGTGGTATGGGAGAGCTCTCGAGCGAAAGCTCTACGCTTCGACGTCGACAGCGGCGACGCCCGTGGGTGCCCGCTTTCCTCTTAAGGACGTCGTTGTGGTTCTCCACTCCGTGCCAGGATTCTAGGTGAAGACCTCAGTGCGGATCGGACTCGACAACGTGACGCCTAGTGCTGTTTTCCCTCCCAAGGGCATTGTAGTGGAGCTTAGCTATATTAGGGTGTGTCATGGCATTGTATTCTAGTCTGCCTGTATTATCTCTCGGCAATGTGGTTGTATGCGTTTTATGTTGTCTGGTTATTCCAGGATATTCTGTGTTAGAGGGCATCCTCTCTACCATGTATCGTTCGGCCATTTATCTTGAGTTGTTTTCATTTAATAATAACGGGGCGAAAGTCTATTTCGAGTCCCTTACTTCAATTTATAGTGGAGCACACGCACATAGCGCTAGTGAGAGCAATTCTAGTAGACCCCGCAAAACACGCAAACCCGTAAAATTCTGGCAAGTATGCGGGCTCGGCCCATTTTTCCAGCCAGAACAGAGCCCGCATACTCGCCCGGCCCGCAAACCGCACGCCCCGACCGCTATAACTGCGGTTCCGTGACTCGTTTGCGGGTCCAAACTGATGCGGAGCATCCCTCGATTACCCGCACCGACACTTCATCACCACCGCAAGCACCAAGAGGGCCAATGACAAGAGCACGTGCACGCAACATCGAGAACGAGGTCACTTCCTTCCTTTCCGAGTTTCGTTCGGTTTCACATGAGAATGGGATTCTACCTCAAGAAGATACGCTATGCATTCTTAGGTACATCGAAGATGATCGTGGGAAGGAGAAGACGGAGGTTCGAGCATCCATGGAACAAGAGAAGGAAGAAGAGGTCGAGAAGATCGAAGGAGAGAAGCCCCTGGACACCCCGGGTGCCCGGAAGGAAGGACCCCGGGTGCCCGGACTCGAAGACGTGGGGAGGGCCGAACCCCTGGACACCCCGGGTGCCCGGCCTCTGCCTGGGCTGCGCCCCAGCCGGCCCCGGGTGCCCGCCCCCCCACTTGGGCCTCGCCCAACCCACCCCGGGTGCCCGGCCGGCTCCGCCCCAGCCGCGCGCGGCTACCCCGGGTGCCCGGTACTCCCTCCTCCGGTTCCCCTGACCGGTCCGGGTGCCCGGCCGGTTCCACCCCGGGTGCCCGGACCCTTCCCCCGTGGCTACGCATTTTAGGGACATTTTGGTCCTTTGTACCCCTCTTTCCCCAAGTTTCGTCCCTAGCCTTTATATACTCTTTACCTAGCTCATTTGGAGGATTAGCAAAGTATTAGATAAAACATTGTGAGCTTTGCTCCTTGTATCCCCTCCTCTTGGAGATCAAGACCCCTCTTGGGAAGAATCCTTGTGGATTACAAGACCTCCAAAGGGAGTAGTGAAGGAAATATGCCCTAGAGGCAATAATAAAGTTATTATTTATTTCCTTATATCATGATAAATGTTTATTATTCATGCTAGAATTGTATTAACCGGAAACATAATACATGTGTGAATACATAGACAAACAGAGTGTCACTAGTATGCCTCTACTTGACTAGCTCATTAATCGAAGATGGTTATGTTTCCTAACCATAGACATGAGTTGCCATTTGATTAACGGGATCACATCATTAGGAAAATGATGTGATTGACTTGACCCATTCCGTTAGCTTAGCACTCGATCGTTTAGTATGTTGCTATTGCTTTCTTCATGACTTATACATGTTCCTATGACTATGAGATTATGCAACTCCCGTGTACCTGAGGAACACTTTGTGTGCTACCAAACGTCACAACGTAACAGGGTGATTATAAAGGTGCTCTACAGGTGTCTCCGAAGGTACTTGTTGGGTTGGCGTATTTCGATATTAGGATTTGTCACTCCGATTGTCGGAGAGGTATCTCTGGGCCCACTCGGTAATGCACATCACTATAAGCCTTGCAAGCATTGCAACTAATGAGTTAGTTGCAGGATGATGTATTACAGAACGAGTAAAGAGACTTGCCAGTAACGAGATTGAACTAGGTATTGAGATACCGACGATCGAATCTCGGGCAAGTAACATACCGATGACAAAGGGAACAACGTATGTTGTTATGCGGTTTGACCGATAAAGATCTTCGTAGAATATGTGGGAGCCAATATGAACATCCAGGTTCCGCTATTGGTTATTGACCAGAGACGTGTCTCGGTCATGTCTACATAGTTCTCGAACCCGTAGGGTCCGCACGCTTAATGTTCGATGACGATTGGTATTATGAGTTTATGTGTTTTGATGTACCAAAGGTAGTTCGGAGTTCCGGATGTGATCATAGACATTACGAGGAGTCTCGAAATGGTCGAGACATGAAGATTGATATATTGGACGACTATATTCGGACACCGGAATGGTTCCGGGGGTTATCGGATATATACCGGAGTACCGGGGGGTTACCGGAACCCCCTGGAGGTTATTGGGCCTCATGGGCCCAAGTGGTGGAAGAGGAGAGGCGGCCAAGGGGCAGCCGCGCGCCCCTCCCCCCTAGGTCCGAATTGGACAAGGAGGGGGGCGGCGCCCCCCCATTTCCTTTCCCCCTCTCTCTCCTTCCCTCTCCTCTCCTACTCCAAAATGGAAGGGGGGAGTCCTACTCCTGGTGGGAGTAGGACTCCTCATGGGGTGCGCTAAGGGTGGCCGGCCCTCTCCCCCTCCTCCACACCTTTATATACAGGGAGGGAGGCACCCCCTAGAGACACAACAATTGATCCCTTGGATCTCTTAGCCTTGTGCGGTGCCCCCCTCCACCATAATCCACCTCGGTCATATCGTAGCGGTGCTTAGGCGAAGCCCTGCGTCGGTAGAACATCATCATCGTCACCACGCCGTCGTGCTGACGGAACTCTCCCTCAAAGCTCGGCTGGATCGGAGTTCGAGGGACGTCATCGAGTTGAACGTGTGCTGAACTCGGAGGTGCCGTGCGTTCGGTGCTTGATCGGTCGGATCGTGAAGACGTACGACTACATCAACCGCGTTGTGCTAACGCTTCCGCTTTCGGTCTACGAGGGTACATGGACACACTCTCCCCTCTCGTTGCTATGCATCACCATGATCTTGCGTGTGCGTAGTTTTTTTTTTGAAATTACTACGTTACTCAACAGTGGCATCCGAGCCTGGTTTTATGCGTAGATGTTATATGCACGAGTAGAACACAAGTGAGTTGTGGGCGATACAAGTCATACTGCTTACCAGCATGTCATACTTTGGTTCGGCGGTATTGTTGGATGAAGCGGCCCGGACCGACATTACGCGTACGCTTACGCGAGACTGGTTCTACCGACGTGCTTTGCACACAGGTGGCTGGCGGGTGTCAGTTTCTCCAACTTTAGTTGAACCGAGTGTGGCTACGCCCGGTCCTTGAGAAGGTTAAAACAGCACTAACTTGACGAACTATCATTGTGGTTTTGATGCGTAGGTAAGAACGGTTCTTGCTCAGCCCGTAACAGCCACGTAAAACTTGCAACAACAAAGTAGAGGACGTCTAACTTGTTTTTGCAGGGCATGTTGTGATGTGATATGGTCAAGGCATGATGCTATATTTTATTGTATGAGATGATCATGTTTTGTAACCGAGTTAATCGGCAACTGGCAGGAGCCATATGGTTGTCGCTTTATTGTATGCAATGCAATCGCCCTGTAATTGCTTTACTTTATCACTAAGCGGTAGCGATAGTCGTAGAAGCAATAGTTGGCGAGACGACAACGATGCTACGATGGAGATCAAGGTGTCGCGCCGGTGACGATGGTGATCATGATGGTGCTTCGGAGATGGAGATCACAAGCACAAGATGATGATGGCCATATCATATCACTTATATTGATTGCATGTGATGTTTATCTTTTATGCATCTTATCTTGCTTTGATTGACGGTAGCATTATAAGATGATCTCTCACTAAATTTCAAGATAAAAGTGTTCTCCCTGAGTATGCACCGTTGCCAAAGTTCGTCGTGCCCAGACACCACGTGATGATCGGGTGTGATAAGCTCTACGTCCACATACAACGCGTGCAAGCCAGTTTTGCACACGCAGAATACTCAGGTTAAACTTGACGAGCCTAGCATATGCAGATATGGCCTCGGAACACTGAGACCGAAAGGTCGAGCGTGAATCATATAGTAGATATGATCAACATAGTGATGTTCACCATTGAAAGCTACTCCATTTCACGTGATGATCGGTTATGGTTTAATTGATATGGATCACGTGATCACTTAGAGGATTAGAGGGATGTCTATCTAAGTGGGAGTTCTTAAGTAATATGATTAATTGAACTTAAATTTATCATGAACTTAGTACCTAATAGTATCTTGCTTGTCTATGTTGATTGTAGATAGATGGCCCGTGCTGTTGTTCCGTTGAATTTTAATGCGTTCCTTGAGAAAGCAAAGTTGAAAGATGATGGTAGCAATTACATGGACTGGGTCCGTAACTTGAGAATTATCCTCATTGCTGCACAGAAGAATTACGTCCTGGAAGCGCCGCTAGGTGCCAAACCTGCTGCAGGAGCAACACCAGATGTTATGAACGTCTGGCAGAGCAAAGCTTATGACTACTCGATAGTTCAGTGTGCAATGCTTTACGGCTTAGAACCGGGACTTCAACGACGTTTTGAATGTCATGGAGCATATGAGACGTTCCAGGAGTTGAAGTTAATATTTCAAGCAAATGCCCGGATTGAGAGATATGAAGTCTCCAATAAGTTCTACAGCTGCAAGATGGAGGAGAATAGTTCTGTCAGTGAGCATATACTCAAAATGTCTGGGTATAACAATCACTTGATTCAACTGGGAGTTAATCTTCCGGATGATAGCGTTATTGACAGAATTCTTCAATCACTGCCACCAAACTACAAGAGCTTCGTGATGAACTATAACATGCAAGGGATGGATAAGATGATTCCCGAGCTCTTCGCAATGCTAAAGGCTGCGGAGATAGAAATCAAGAAGGAGCATCAAGTGTTGATGGTCAATAAGACCACCAGTTTCAAGAAAAAGGTAGAGGGAAGAAAAAGGGGAACTTCAAGAAGAACAACAAACAAGTTGCTGCTCAGGAGAAGAAACCCAAGTCTGGACCTAAGCCTGAGACTGAGTGCTTTTACTGCAAGCAGACTGGTCACTGAAAGCGGAACTGCCCCAAGTATTTGGCGGATAAGAAGGATGGCAAGGTGAACAAAGGTATATGTGATATACATGTTATTGATGTGTACCTTACCAGAGCTCGCAGTAGCACCTGGGTATTTGATACTGGTTCTGTTGCTAATATTTGCAACTCGAAACAGGGACTACGGATTAAGCGGACACTGGCTAAGGACGAGGTGACGATGCGCGTGGGAAACGGTTCCAAAGTCGATGTGATCGCCGTCGGCACGCTACCTCTACATCTACCTTCAGGATTAGTATTAGACCTAAATAATTGTTATTTGGTGCCAGCGTTGAGCATGAACATTATATCTGGATCTTGTTTGATGCAAGACGGTTATTCATTTAAATCAGAGAATAATGGTTGTTCTATTTATATGAGTAATATCTTTTATGGTCATGCACCCTTGAAGAGTGGTCTATTTTTGGTGAATCTCGATAGTAGTGATACACATATTCATAATGTTGAAGCCAAAAGATGCAGAGTTGATAATGATAGTGCAACTTATTTGTGGCACTGCCGTTTGGGTCATATTGGTGTAAAGCGCATGAAGAAACTCCATACTGATGGACTTTTGGAATCACTTGGTACTTGCGAACCATGCCTCATGGGCAAGATGACTAAAACGCCGTTCTGCGAAACTATGGAGCGAGCAACTGATTTATTGGAGATCATACATACTGATGTATGTGGTCCAATGAATGTTGAGGCTCGTGGCGGGTATCGTTATTTTCTCACCTTCACAGATGATTTAAGCAGATATGGGTATATCTACTTAATGAAACATAAGTCTGAAACATTTGAAAAGTTCAAAGAATTTCAGAGTGAAGTTGAAAATCATCGTAACAAGAAAATAAAGTTTCTACGATCTGATCGTGGAGGAGAATATTTGAGTTACGAGTTTGGTATACATTTGAAACAATGCAGAATAGTTTCGCAACTCATGCCACCCGGAACACCACAGCGTAATGGTGTGTCCGAACGTCGTAATCGTACTTTACTAGATATGGTGCGATCTATGATGTCTCTTACTGATTTACCGCTATCGTTTTGGGGTTATGCTTTAGAGACGGCCGCATTCACGTTAAATAGGGCACCATCAAAATCCGTTGAGACGACGCCTTATGAACTGTGGTTTGGCAAGAAACCAAAGTTGTCGTTTCTTAAAGTTTGGGGCTGCGATGCTTATGTGAAAAAACTTCAATCTGATAAGCTCGAACCCAAATCGAAGAAATGTGTCTTCATAGGATACCTAAAGGAAACTATTGGGTACACCTTCTATCACAGATCCGAAGGCAAGACATTCGTTGCCAAGAATGGATCCTTTCTAGAGAAGGAGTTTCTCTCGAAAGAAGTGAGTGGGAGGAAAGTAGAACTTGATGAGGTAACTGTACCTGCTCCCTTATTGGAAAGTAGTTCATCACAGAAACCGGTTCCTGTGACGTCTATACCAATTAATGAGGAAGTTAATGATGATGATCATGAAAATTCAGATCAAGTTATTACTGAACCTCGTAGGTCAACCAGAGTAAGATCTGCACCAGAGTGGTACGGTAATCCTGTTCTGGAGGTTATGTTACTAGACCATGACGAACCTACGAACTATGAAGAAGCGATGGTGAGCCTAGATTCCGCGAAATGGCTTGAGGCCATGAAATCTGAGATGGGATCAATGTATGAGAACAAAGTGTGGACTTTGGTTGACTTGCCCGATGATCGGCAAGCCATAGAAAATAAATGGATCTTCAAGAGGAAGACGGACGCTGATAGTTGTGTTACTATCTACAAAGCTAGACTTGTCGAAAAAGGTTTTTGACAAAGTTCAAGGTGTTGACTACGATGAGATTTACTCACTCATAGCGATGCTTAAGTCTGTCCGAATCATGTTAGCAAATTGCCACATTTTATGAAATCTGGCAAATGGATGTCAAAACTACATTCCTTAATGGATTTATTAAAGAAGAGTTGTATATGATGCAACCAGAAGGTTTTGTCGATCCTAAAGGTGCTAACAAAATGTGCAAGCTCCAGCAATCCATCTATGGACTGGTGCAAGCATCTCAGAGTTGGAATATACGCTTTGATGATTTGATCAAAGCATATAGTTTCATACAGACTTGCGGTGAAGCCTGTATTTACAAGAAAGTGAGTGGGAGCACTACAACATTTCTGATAAGTATATGTGAATGACATATTGTTGATCGAAAATAATGTAGAATTTTCTGGAAAGCATAGAGGAGTATTTGAAAGGAGTTTACAAAGAAAGACCTCGGTGAAGCTGCTTACATATTGAGCATCAAGATCTATAGAGGTAGATCAAGATGCTTGATAAGTTTTTCAATGAGTACATACCTTGACAAGATTTTGAAGAAGTTCAAAATGGATCAAGCAAAGAAAGGGTTCTTGCCTGTGTTACAAGGTGTGAAGTTGAGTAAGACTCAATGCCCGACCACTGCAGAAGATAGAGAGAAAATGAAAGATGTTCCCTATGCTTCAGCCATAGGCTCTATCATGTATGCAATGCTGTGTACCAGACCTGATGTGTGCCTTGCTATTACTTTAGCAGGGAGGTACCAAAGTAATCTAGGAGTGGATCACTGGACAGCGGTCAAGAACATCCTGAAATACTTGAGAAGGACTAAGGATATGTTTCTCGTCTATGGAGGTGACAAAGAGCTCATCGTAAATGGTTACGTCGATGCAAGCTTTGACACTGATCTGGACGATTCTAAATCGCAAACCGGATACGTGTTTATATTGAACGGTGGAGCTGTCAGTTGGTGCAGTTCTAAACAAAGCGTCGTAGTGGGATCTACATGTGAAGCGGAGTACATAGCTGCTTCGGAAGCAGCAAATGAAGGAGTCTGGATGAAGGAGTTCATATCCGATCTAGGTGTCATACCTAGTGCATCGGGTCCAATGAAAATCTTTTGTGACAATACTGGTGCAATTGTTTGGCAAAGGAATCCAGATTTCACAAAAGAACCTCAAGAGACGCTTCAACTCCATCCGGGATCATGTCCAGGTGGGAGACATAGAGATTTGCAAGATACATACGGATCTGAATGTTGCAGACCCGTTGACTAAGCCTCTTCCACGAGCAAAACATGATCAACACCAAGACTCCATGGGTGTTAGAATCATTACTGTGTAATCTAGATTATTGACTCTAGTGCAAGTGGGAGACTGAAGGAAATATGCCCTAGAGGCAATAATAAATTTATTATTTATTTCCTTATATCATGATAAATGTTTATTATTCATGCTAGAATTGTATTAACCGGAAACATAATACATGTGTGAATACATAGACAAACAGAGTGTCACTAGTATGCCTCTACTTGACTAGCTCGTTAATCGAAGATGGTTATGTTTCCTAACCATAGACATGAGTTGTCATTTGATTAACGGGATCACATCATTAGGAGAATGATGTGATTGACTTGACCCATTCCGTTAGCTTAGCACTTGATCGTTTAGTATGTTGCTATTGCTTTCTTCATGACTTATACATGTTCCTATGACTATGAGATTATGCAACTCCCGTTTACCGGAGGAACACTTTGTGTGCTACCAAACATCAGAACGTAACTGGGTGATTATAAAGGTGCTCTACAGGTGTCTCCGAAGGTACTTGTTGGGTTGGCGTATTTCGAGATTAGGATTTGTCACTCCGATTGTCGGAGAGGTATCTCTGGGCCCACTCGGTAATGCACATCACTATAAGACATGCAAGCATTGCAACTAATGAGTTAGTTGCAGGATGATGTATTACGGAACGAGTAAAGAGACTTGCCGGTAACGAGATTGAACTAGGTATTGAGATACCGACGATCGAATCTCGGGCAAGTAACATACCGATGACAAAGGGAACAACGTATGTTGTTATGCGGTTTGACCGATAAAGATCTTCGTAGAATATGTGGGAGCCAATATGAGCATCCAGGTTCCGCTATTGGTTATTGACCGGAGACGTGTCTCGGTCATGTCTACATAGTTCTTGAACCCGTAGGGTCCGCACGCTTAAAGTTCGATGACGGTTATATTATGAGTTTATGTGTTTTGATGTACCGAAGGTAGTTCGGAGTCCCGGATGTGATCACGGACATTACAAGGAGTCTCGAAATGGTCGAGACATGAAGATTGATATATTGGACGACTATATTCGGACACTGGAATGGTTCCGGGGGTTATCGGATATATACCGGAGTACCGGGGGGTTACCGGAACCCCCCGGAGGTTATTGGGCCTCATGGGCCCAAGTGGTGGAAGAGGAGAGGCGGCCAAGGGGCAGCCGCGCACCCCTCCCCCCAGGTCCGAATTGGACAAGGAGGGGGGCGGCGCCCCCCTTTCCTTTCCCCCTCTCTCTCCTTCCCTCTCCTCTCCTACTCCAACATGGAAGGGGGGGAGTCCTACTCCCGGTGGGAGTAGGACTCCTCATGGGGCGCGCCAAGGGTGGCCGGCGCCCTCCCCCTCCTCCACTCCTTTATATACATGGAGGGAGGAACCCCTAGAGACACAACAATTGATCCCTTGGACCTCTTAGCCGTGTGCGGTGCCCCCTCCACCATAATCCACCTCGGTCATATCGTAGCGGTGCTTAGGCGAAGCCCTGCATCGGTAGAACATCATCATCGTCACCACGCCGTCGTGCTGACGGAACTCTCCCTCAAAGCTCGGCTGGATCGGAGTTCGAGGGACGTCATAGAGTTGAACGTGTGCTGAACTCGGAGGTGCCGTGCGTTCGGTGCTTGATCGGTCGGATCGTGAAGACGTACGACTACATCAACCGCGTTGTGCTAACGCTTCCGCTTTCGGTCTACGAGGGTACGTGGACACACACTCCCTCTCGTTGCTATGCATCACCATGATCTCGCGTGTGCGTAGAATGTTTTTTGAAATTACTACGTTACCCAACAAGTAGATCATCATCAAGACCCCACCTCTTCTAGAAGTGGGAAGAACTTTACCTTTGTGCTTGTTTCCTTGGATTGATCTTGTAATCTTGTGGGTCTCATGTATGCTACTCTAGTGGATGTGATATTTGGGTTTGTTTGAGTGATTTGTGCCTTTTGTTCTTGAGTGTTCTTCCTATTTTCCCCCTCCAAGTGTGAAAAGACCCCCTCTAGGGTTTCACCCTACAACATCTTGGTATCATGAGCAAGGTTGATTCACATCTTGGAGTCCCATCCCCCCATTTGCTAGCTTGATTTTGTTGTTTTTCGTCCAAATTCGAAAATCCCCGCAAAAAATACCCCAAAAAATTTTCTTGCAATTTGTTGGATCTTGTGAGATTTGATTGTTTTGGTCCATGGATTTGATGTTTGGCAAGTGGATCTAGCCCCTCCCCAACAATCCCCACCCTTCCCACCACGAAATCCACCGAATTTTGCTTTCCCCCCAAATTTTCCGCCCAAATCGTCGACCACCGGGCACCCGCACCCCCGGGCCATTTTCCCCTGACCACCCCGGGCACCCGCACCTCCCACCCCCGGGTGCCCGCACCCCCCCGAATCATCCCAACTACAACACCAATTTGACCATAACTTCCACCTCCCAAGTCCGTTTTTTGTGTTCTTTAGCTCGTTTGGAAGCTCTTGACATCCCCCATCCACTCATATCATTACCACCACCATTAACCTCCATCCAAAAATCATCACAAAAACACCCACCTTCCGCATTTGACCGATTTTGAGTTGCAATTTCCGTTTCCTAAGGTGTTTCGGCTACTTAGGAGCGTGTGACACCGACATCACCGCCAATCATCATCACCTCGGAGTCATCTTCACCGCTAACCGTAAGCAAGGATGGTAACATCGACGACACTCACCTTTGCTTTTGCATTGATAGCCCGAGCCATTTCACGTTGCTTACCCATCGAGACTAGCAAGTTGAGAATTGCCGGGCCACGCTATTGTGCACCGTAGTGACCGTGTTATCATCTTAGTGCCATAAGTCTCTCCCGTGCATATCTTACATACTTGTCTCATATCATACTTGGCTCGAGCATCAAGCATAGAAAAAAAGAGAAAGAAAGAAAAGCTTTTAAGCAAAAGAGGAGAAACAAAGAGCTTGTAAGCAATAGCATTGAGCCATTTTGCATACTCATATCATCTTGGTCACCGCATACATAGCATAGTTGGGATTGAAGACGACACGTTTCTCTTATAGGTTGGTGCACATGCGTATCTTGCCCATTTGAGCAATCGAGCTAACGTCTCTCTAGCATTCGCACAACAAGAGCATTTTCCGTGGTTGCACATTTTGAGCTCACCCCTTGGTTGTGCGGATCCCATCTATCTTCCGTGTGTGTGTTCCTAGTGATATCCTTGGGTTTGATCTATTTGCTTTACTTGCAATTTTGTGAACCTTCTCAACCTTATCGATATCTTGACTAACATTTGCTTGAAATTTTTGCCACCATCCTAACCGAGCTCCTCCATAAGCCTTTTACTTGTAGGTGTGAGAAACAAACCCGGTTCCAATTCTACTATTGTGGCATTACATTGAGTGATACTTGTTACATCCTCAATCCTCGGAAAAGGTAACTTTGGCATTGTTCTCTCATTTTCCTACTCACCCCACTTGGTTATGATGGATAGGCCAAGTTCGTCGGCGAACCCGCTCTTCGAGGAGCAAGGTGTTGATCCCGACTACGTCACCAAGGGCCACTTCTTCATCGCGCAACGAGCTCTCCATCAAGAAAGAGAGGCCTTGGGTGAACGCCTTGACCAACTCGCCGCCGACCTTCATCAATCGGAAGCAAGGAACCGCGACTACATCGACGACAAGTTCACTGCACAAATGGAAGAACTCCGCAACATGATCGTGCGGCGCCCGTCTTCCTCATCATCATCAACAAGACGGCGCCACTCAAGCCACCGCTCAAGTCGGCCATCTTCGGCCTACTCATCTTATGATTCAAGTCCTCCCCGAGATCGGGTACCTCGACGTGATGCTCCCCAAGATCGCCAAGCTCCAAAAAATCTATTCCATGGCAATGGCTTACAAGACCAAGTTCGAGCACGTGAAAGGGCGCGACAACAAGCGCAAGAACCAAGGGAGCAAGAGCAAATGCCTCCACAAGTGCCATGGCAACAACCTCAAGATGATGACGCCATCCGTCAAGCACAAGCACTCGAAGCACAACGCGCACTCCGCGAGTCTACTAGAGCCGTGGAAGAGCGCAAGCGCCAAGTGCGAGAACAAGAGGAAGCTCTTCGTCGGGAAATACAAGAAGCAACCGCGCATCGCGAAGAACAACAAGAAAGGTGCAAACAAGCGCATGTTCCTCGTCCTCCTCCACGACAAGAACGACATCAAGTGGAACAAGTGCTTCAAGACCCTCCTCCACGCCAAGAGCGACATCTCGAGGAACGACCATTTGCATACCTTCCTCCACGGCAAGAGCGACATCAAGACCGCTACCACGATGAAGAACTCCGCTACGGCAAGCTCAAGTTCACCATGCCCAAGTTCTCCGGAAGCAATGATTCCCAAGTGTACCTCTCATGGGCCTTGAAGGTGGACAAGATATTCCGTCTTCACAACTACGGCGAGGAAAAGAAGATCGCCATGGCCTCCCTCGAATTTCAAGACTACGTCCTCATTTGGTGGGAACAAGTGATCGAGCGACGACATACAAGAGGCGAACCACAAATCACAACTTGGACGGAAATGAAGGATGTCATGAGAGCTCGCTTCATGCCTACACACTACACCCGTGATCTCTTCAAGAAGTTGCAACTCCTCAAGCAAGGCACGAAAACGGTGGAAGAATACTACCAAGAAATGGAGATTGCCATGATACGAGCCAATGTCAAGGAAGACGACGAGCAAACAATGGCACGCTTCTTGAACGGCCTCAACCACCCAATCAAGCGGATTGCCGACTTCCAACCATACTCAAACCTTCTCGAGCTAGTTCATCAAGCGACCAAGGCCGAGCGACAAGTTCAAGATGACTTCAAATATGCCAAGTACTCGTCCAAGACCTACGGCTCCTACTCTCAAGCTCCCGCGACTTCGGCAACTCCTACCTCGACTAGAGCATCACCAAGTACCGGCGACAAGTCAAGTTCCAAGCTAGCTACGCCTTCCTCGACTTGTTCTCCGGCAAGCACCTACAAATCCAAGAATCCCTCTTCTTCGGTGCCACTGAATGACCCCGTCAAGACAAGTCCATTCAAGTGCTTCACATGTGGTGGCCGCGGTCACAAGTCCTTCGAATGCACCAACAAGCGGACAATGATCTTCAACGATGATGGCACATATGACTCGATGAGTGAAGAAGAAATGGAAGCCCTTGAGCACGTGGCCATGCACCAGCACGTGAACGAAGAGGAAGATGATTAAGTCTTTTGTGACAACGATTCAAGTCCCTCTCTCGTGGTCTCCAAGGTCTTGACGCTCCAACACCATCAAGATGAAGACCAACGATGCCACATCTTCCACACCAAGGCTGGCATCAATGGGCGTTCCATGAAGGTCATCATCGACGGAGGAAGTTGTCACAACTTGGCAAGTGAATAGCTATGTTCCAAGCTGCAATTGGTCAAGAAGAAGCACCCTCGTCCCTACAAGGTGCAATGGCTAAGCGACTCCGGCACTATTCAAGTGGAGCATATGGTGCAAGTCTCTTTCAAGATCGGCGCCGACAAGGACACCTTGGAGTGTGATGTAGTTCCTATGTCGGTGTGCCACCTTCTCTTGGGACGACCTTGGCAATTTGACCATGGAGTCATCCAGAACGGAAGAACCAACCACTATAGCTTCAAGATGAAAGGCAAGGAATATGTGCTTCGACCAATGTCACCAAGCCAAGTGATCGCCGATAAGCAAGCATCAACCCACCATGGAGATCCTAGTGAGAGAGTGAATCACCAAAAAGAAAGTGAGCGCCACAAGCCAAAATTGAGCGACTCTTCGCCAAGAGAGAAAAACTTAGTCCTCCTAGCCACAAAAAGAGAGATGAGAGAAGTGTGTGAGAACCAATCAAGTGTCATCCACTTTGTCCTACTTTGCAAAGATGAGGTGGCAAAAACTAACACTCCTAATTCTCTACCTCTAGTGTTTTATAACTTGTTGCAGGAATTCGAGGATGTCTTCCCCGATGAGCTACCTCCCGGTCTTCCTCCTCTACGTGGCATTGAACATAGGATCGACCTCATCCCAGGAGCGCCTCTTTCGAACAAGGGCCCCTACCGCGTCAACCCCGAAGAAACTAAGGAGATCCAACGGCAAGTACAACAACTCATCGACAACGGCCATGTACGTGAAAGCTTAAGCCCTTGTGGCGTTCCGGTTATACTTGTACCCAAGCAAGATGGTAGTTTTCGCATGTGCTCCGATTGTAGACCCATCAATGCTATCACAGTTACATATAGGCATCCCATACCTCGCCTAGATGATATGCTCGATGAGCTTAGCGGTGCCACCATTTTCTCAAAAATTGATATTAAAAGTGGTTATTATCAAATCCGCATACAAGAAGGTGATGAATGGAAAACCGCTTTCAAAACCAAATTTGGCTTGTACGAGTGGTTGGTTATGCCTATGGGTTTATCGGAAGCTCCCGGTACTTTCATGCATCTTATGCATTTTGTGCTTCGCCCTTACATTGGAGTGTTTGTTGTGGTCTACTTCGATGACATACTTGTTTTTAGCAAATCCATCAAAGATCATGTGAATCATGTTAGGGCCGTTTTGCAAACACTTCACAAGGAACGTCTTTATGCAAACATGAAAAAGTGCACTTTTGGAGTTGACAAGCTTGTTTTCTTGGGTTTCATTGTTTCTTCAAAGGGTGTCCATGTTGATGAGTCTAAAACTGAAGCAATTAAAACTTGGCCCCAACCCACTAATTTGCAACAAGTGCGTAGTTTTCTTGGCCTTGCGGGTTTCTATCGTTGCTTTGTGAAAGATTTTAGCACTATTGCCGCACCTTTGCATGCTTTGAGTAAGAAAAATGCTCCTTTTGTTTGGGGACCTTTGCAATCTACCGCTTTTGATGAGCTCAAATCTTTGCTTACTCATGCTCCGATTCTTGCTTTGCCTAACTTTGACAAAACTTTTGAGGTCCATTGTGATGCTAGTGGTAACGGAATTGGTGGAGTTTTGATGCAAGAAAAATGAGCCATTGCATATTTTAGTGAAAAACTCTCCGGGGCTCAACTCAATTATCCCATCTATGACAAAGAATTGTATGCTTTAGTCCGTGTGTTGCATGCTTGGGAGCATTATCTTAGACCGCATGAGTTTGTCATACATACCGATCATGAGACACTTAAGTACCTTAAAGGTCAAACCAAGTTGAATAAACGGCATGCTAAATGGAGTGAATTTATTGAATCCTTCCCCTATGTGATCAAGTACATTAAGGGCAAAGAGAATGTTGTGGCGGATGCCCTTTCCCGCAAATGCATGTAACTTACTCAACTTGAATTGAATGTTGTTGGATTTGATCATATAAAAGATTTGTATGAGCATGATGTGACTTTTGCTATTCCGTATGCTAAGTGTGTGACGCATACTTCTTGGGAACGATACTATATCAAAGATGGTTATCTTATGAGAGCTAACAAACTATGCATTCCCGAGTCTTCTCTTCTTTGTTACTTTTGCATGAGGCTCATGGAGGTGGACTCATGGGACACTTTGGACGCGACAAGACTTTTGCCACGTTCTCCAAGAACTATTTTTGGGCTAAGATCTTTCGCGATGTCGCCCGCTTCACCAACCGGTGCTCTACATGTTGCAAAGCTAAGTCACAATCTCAATCCCATGGTTTACATATGCCTTTACCTATTCCACATCAACCTTGGGAAGATATTAGCATGGATTTTGTGCTTGGATTACCTAGGACTCAAAATGGCAAGGACTCCGTATTTGTTGTTGTGGACCGATTCTCTAAAATGGCTCATTTTATCCCATGCAATAAGATAGACGATGCTTCACATGTGGCCAATCTCTTTTGTAGGGAAATCTTGAGGTTGCACGGTGTGCCAAAGACAATTGTGTCGGATCGAGACGTCAAAATCTTAAGCTACTTTTGGAAGACACTATGCGCCAAGATCGGAATCAAGCTACTTTTCTCCACGGCGTATCATCCTCAAACCGATGGCCAAACGGAAGTCACCAACCGGATGCTTGCAACTCTCCTACGTGTGTAGATAAAGAAGAACATCAAGGAGTGGGAGGAGTGCCTTCCCATCGCCGAGTACGCCTACAACCGCCCAAGACACTCTACCACCGGCAAGTACCCCTTCGAGGTTGTCTATGGCTTCAACCCTTTGTCGCCATTGGACATTCTCCCTCTACCGCTTCAAGAACGAGCAAACCTGGATGCTAGCGCAAGAGCCACCTACCTCAAGAAGATGCATGAAGAAACACGTTCCACGATAGAGCGCCAAGTACAACGACTCGCCTCCAAGTTCAACATCAACAAGTCTCCGATGGTGTTCCAACCCGGTGATTGCTACCTCTTGAGCACTGCGTTGGTTTTCCCTTGAAGAGGAAAGGGTGATGCAGCAAAGTAGCGTAAGTATTTCCCTCAGTTTTTGAGAACCAAGGTATCAATCCAGTAGGAGGCCACGCACGAGTCCCTCGCACCTACACAAACAAATAAATCCTCGCAACCAACGCGATAAGGGGTTGTCAATCCCTACACGGTCACTTACGAGAGTGAGATCTGATAGGATAATATTTTTGGTATTTTTATGATAAAGATGCAAAGTAAAGAAAGTAAAATAAAAACGGCGCCAGAAATAGCTTGTTGTCGGGAAATTAAATATGATGGAAAATAGACCCGGGGAAAATAGGTTTCACTAGAGGCTTCTCTCAAGAGCATAAGTATTACGGTGGGTGAACAAATTACTGTTGAGCAATTGACAAAATTGAGCATAGTTATGAGAATATCTAGGTATGATCATGTATATAGGCATCACGTCCGAGACAAGTAGACCGACTCCTGCCTGCATCTACTACTATTACTCCACACATCGACCGCTATCCAGCATGCATCTAGAGTATTAAGTTCATAAGAACAGAGTAACGCTTTAAGCAAGATGACATGATGTAGAGGGATAAACTCATGCAATATGATATAAACCCCATCTTGTTATCCTCGATGGCAACAATACTATACGTGCCTTGCTGCCCCTACTGTCACTGGGAAAGGACACCGCAAGATTGAACCCAAAGCTAAGCACTTCTCCCATTGCAAGAAAGATCAATCTAGTAGGCCAAACCAAACTGATAATTCGAAGAGACTTGCAAAGATAACCAATCATACATAAAAGAATTCAGAGAAGATTCAAATATTGTTCATAGATAAACTTGATCATAAACCCACAATTCATCGGTCTCAACAAACACACCACAAAAGAAGATTACATCGAATAGACCTCCACGAGAGAGGGGGAGAACATTGTATTGAGATCCAAAAAGAGAGAAGAAGCCATCTAGCCAATAACTATGGACCCGAAGGTCTGAAGTAAACTACTCACACATCATCGGAGAGGCTATGGTGTTGATGTAGAAGCCCTCCGTGATCGATGCCCCCTCCGGTGGAGCTCCGGAACAGGCCCCAAGATGGGATCTCACGGGTACAGAAGGTTGCGGCTGTGGAATTAGGTTTTTGGCTCCGTGTCTGATAGTTTGGGGGTACGTAGGTATATATAGGAGGAAGGAGTACGTCGGTGGAGCAACGTGGGGCCCATGAGGGTGGAGGGCGCGCCCGGGGGGGTAGGGGCGCCCCCCTACCTCGTGCCCTCCTGGTTGATATCTTGACGTAGGGTCCAAGTCCTCTGGATCACGTTCGTTCCGAAAATCACGTTCCCGAAGGTTTCATTCCGTTTGGACTCCGTTTGATATTCTTTTTCTGTGAAACTCTGAAATAGGCAAAAAACAGCAATTCTGGGCTGGGCCTCCGGTTAATAGGTTAGTCCCAAAAATAATATAAAAGTGTAAAATAAAGCCCAATAATGTCCAAAACAGAATATAATATAGCATGGAGCAATAAAAAAATTATAGATACGTTGGAGACGTATCAAGCATCCCCAAGCTTAATTCCTGCTCGTCGTCGAGTAGGTAAATGATAAAAACAGAATTTTTGATGTGGAATGCTACTTGGCATAATTTCAATGTAATTCTTCCTAATTGTGGTATGAATATTTGGATCCGAAAGATTCAAGACAAAAGTTTAATATTGACATAAAAATAATAATACTTCAAGCATACTAACTAAGTAATTATGTCTTCTCAAAATAACATGGCCAAAGAAAGTTACCCTACAAAATCATATAGTATGGCTATGCTCTATCTCCACCACACAAAATATTTAAATCATGCACAACCCCGATGACAAGCCAAGCAATTGTTTCATACTTTTAGTGTTCTCAAACTTTTTCAATCTTCACACAATACATGAGCGTGAGCCATGGACATAGCACTATATGTGGAATAGAATGGTGGTTGTGGAGAAGACAAAAAGGAGAAGATAGTCTCACATCAACTAGGCGTATCAACGGGCTATGGAGATGCCCATCAATAGATATCAATGTGAGTGAGTAGGGATTGCCATGCAACGGATGCACTAGAGCTATAAGTATATGAAAGCTCAACAAAAGAAACTAAGTGGGTGTGCATCCAACTCGCTTGCTCACGAAGACCTAGGGCATTTTGAGGAAGCCCATCATTGAAATATACAAGCCAAGTTCTATAATGAAAAATTCCCACTAGTATATGAAAGTGATATCATAGGAGACTCTCTATCATGAAGATAATGGTGCTACTTTGAAGCACAAGTGTGGTAAAAGGATAGTAACATTGTCCCTTCTCTCTTTTCTCTCATTTTTTTATTTGGGCCTTTCCTTCTTTTTTTATGGCCTCTTTTTTTTTTGTCCGGAGTCTCATCCCGACTTGTGGGGGAATCATAGTCTCCATCATCCTTTCCTCACTTGGGACAATGCTCTAAAAAATGATGATCATCACACTTTTATTTACTTACAACTCAACAATTACAACTCAATACTTAGAACAAAATATGACTCTATGTAAATGCCTCCGGCAGTGTACCGGGATATGAAATGAATCAAGAGTGACATGTATGAAAGAATTATGAACGATGGCTTTGCCACAAATACAATGTCAACTACATGATCATGCAAAGCAATATGACAATGATGGAGCGTGTCATAGTAAACGAAACGGTGGTAAGTTGCATGGCAATATATCTCGGAATGGCTATGGAAATGCCATGATAGGTAGGTATGGTGGCTGTTTTGAGGAAGGTATATGGTGGGTGTATGATACCGGCGAAAAGTGCGCGGTATTAGAGAGGCTAGCAATGGTGGAAGGAGGAAAAGTGCGTATAATCCATGGACTCAACATTAGTCATAAAGAACTCATATACTTATTGTAAAAACCTACAAGTTATCAAAGCAAAGTATTACGCGCACGCTCCTAGATAGGGGGATATATTGGTAGGAAAAGACCATCGCTCGTCCCCGACCGCCACTCATAAGGAAGACAATCAATAAATAAATCATGCTCCGACTTCATCACATAACGGTTCACCATACGTGCATGCTACGGGAATCACAAACTTTAACACAAGTATTTCTCAAATTCAAAACTACTCAACTAGCATGACTCTAATATCACCATCTTCATATCTCAAAACAATTATCAAGCATCAAACTTCTCTTAGTATTCAACACACTCATAAGAATTTTTCTTTACTAATCTTGAATGCCTAGTATTGTTAAAGCGAACTACCATGCTGTTTTGTAGGACTCTCAAAATAATCTAAGTGAAGCATGAGAGAACAATAGTTTCTATAAAACATATCCACCACCGTGCTCTAAAAGATATAAGTGAAGCACTAGAGCAAAACTATATAACTCAAAAGATATAAGTGAATCACATAGAGTATTCTAATAATTTACGAATCAAGTGTGTCTCTCTCAAAAGGTGTGTACAGCAAGGATGATTGTGGTAAACTAAAAAGCAAAGACTTAAATAATACAGGACGCTCCAAGCAAAACACATATCATGTGGTGAATAAAAATATAGCTCCAAGTAAAGTTACCGATGGAAGTAGACGAAAGAGGGGATGCCTTCCGGGGCATCCCCAAGCTTTGGCTTTTTGGTGTCCTTATATTATCACGGGGTGCCTTGGGCATCCCCAAGCTTAGGCTCTTGCCACTCCTTGTTCCATAATCCATCAAATCTTTCACCCAAAACTTGAAAACTTCACAACACAAAACTCAGCAGAAAATCTCGTGAGCTCCGTTAGCGAAAGAAAACAAAAGGCCACTTCAAGATACTGTAATGAACTCATTATTTATTTATATTGGTGTTAAAACTACTGCATTCCAACTTCTCTATGGTTTATAAACTATTTTACTAGCCATAGATTCATCAAAATAAGCAAACAACACACGAAAAACAGAATCTGTCAAAAACAGAACAGTCTGTAGTAATCTGTAACTAACGCAAACTTCTGGAACTCCAAAAATTCAGCCAAAATAGGAAGACCTAGACAATTTGTTTATTGATCAGAAGCAATTGGAATCAATATTTTATTACATTCTGGTGATTTTTAACAATTATTTTCGTGAACAGAAAGTTTCTGCAATTCTCAGCAAGATCAAATAACTATCATCCAAGAAGATCCTATAGGTTAAACTTGGCACAAACACTAATTAAAACATAAAAACACATCTAACCAGAGGCTAGAACAAATATTTATTCCTAAACATAAGCAAAAAGCAAAAAACTAAAAATAAAATTGGGTTGCCTCCCAACAAGCGCTATCGTTTAACGCCCCTAGCTAGGCATAATAGCAAGGATAGATCTAGGTATTGCCATCTTTGGTAGGCAATCCATAAGTGGCTCTCATGACAGATTCGTATGGTAATTTTATTTTCTTTCTAGGAAAGTGTTCCATGCCTTTCCTTAACGGAAATTGGAATCTAATATTTCCTTCCTTCATATCAATAATTGCACCAATCGTTCTAAGGAAAGGTCTTCCCAAGAATAATAGGACATGAAGGATTGCAATCTATATCAAGAACGATAAAATCTACGGGCACATAGTTCCTATTTGCAACAATAATAACATCATTAATTCTTCCCATAGGTTTCTTAATGGTGGAATCCACAAGGTGGAAGTTTAAAGAGCAATCATCAAAATTACGGAAACCTAACAAATCACATAAAGTTTTTGGAATCGTGGAAACACTAGCACCCAAATCACACAAAGCATAGCATTCATGATCTTTAATTTTAATTTTAATAGTAGGTTCCCATTCATCATAAAGTTTTCTAGGGATAGAAACTTCCAACTCAAGTTTTTCTTCATAAGATTGCATCAAAGCATCAACGATATGTTTGGTAAAGGCTTTATTTTGACTATAAGCATGAGGAGAATTTAGCACGGATTGCAACAAGGAAATACAATCTATCAAAGAGCAATTATCATAATTAAATTCCTTTAAATCCAAAATAATGGGCTCATTAATATCTAGAGTTTTGACCTCTTCAATCCCACTTTTACCAATTTTTGCATTAAGATCTAAAAACTCCGAATTTTTGGAACACCTTCTAGGTAAAGGTGGATCATATTCAGTTCCATCATTATCAAGATTCATATTGTAAAACAAAGATTTAATAGGGGACACATCAATAACTTTTAGATCTTCATCTTTATTTTCAAAGTTTTCCGGCTTAGCGGCCATCTTATTAACTAAGGTGGCCTGCTTATCCGAAATTTCAGCTATTAACTTCTCAAGATGAGCAATTTGGGATCTCAAACCATCAAATTCTTTAGACATATCATCGAGCTCTTTATTCATATAACTCATAAAGCTTTTTTGTTCCTTAATCTCATTTCTAAAGAAATTGTTATGTTCAAATTGTAAGACCATGAAACTCCTAACGTTGCTTTCAATCTCTTCTAGCCTTTTAAGGTGAGGATCACCAAATCTTGGTAGAGCCATCGAGACAAACAAGCAATCCAACACACGAGCAAACAAGAAGCAAGCGAAAAAGAGGCGAACGGAAAAGAGAGGGCGAATAAAACTGCAAGGGTGAAGTGGGGGAGAGGAAAACGAGAGGCAAATGGCAAATAATGTAATGCGGGAGATAAGGGTTTGTGATGGGTACTTGGTATGTTGACTTTTGCGTAGACTCCCCGGCAACGGCGCCAGAAATCCTTCTTGCTACCTCTTGAGCACCGCGTTGGTTTTCCCTTGAAGAGGAAAGGGTGATGCAGCAAAGTAGCGTAAGTATTTCCCTCAGTTTTTGAGAACCAAGGTATCAATCCAGTAGGAGGCCACGCACGAGTCCCTCGCACCTACACAAACAAATAAATCCTCGCAACCAACGCAATAAGTGGTTGTCAATCCCTACAAGATCACTTACGAGAGTGAGATATGATAGGATAATATTTTTGGTATTTTTATGATAAAGATGCAAAGTAAAGAAAGTAAAATAAAAATGGCGCCAGAAATAGCTTGTTGTCGGGGAATTAAATATGATGGAAAATAGACCCGGGGGCCATAGGTTTCACTAGAGGCTTCTCTCAAGAGCATAAGTATTACGGTGGGTGAACAAATTACTATTGAGCAATTGACAGAATTGAGCATAGTTATGAGAATATCTAGGTATGATCATGTATATAGGCATCACGTCCGAGACAAGTAGACCGACTCCTGCCTGCATCTACTACTATTACTCCACACATCGACCGCTATCCAGCATGCATCTAGAGTATTAAGTTCATAAGAACAGAGTAACGCTTTAAGCAAGATGACATGATGTAGAGGGATAAACTCATGCAATATGATATAAACCCCATCTTGTTATCCTCGATGGCAACAATACAATACGTGCCTTGCTGCCCCTACTGTCACTGGGAAAGGACACCGCAAGATTGAACCCAAAGCTAAGCACTTCTCCCATTGCAAGAAAGATCAATCTAGTAGGCCAAACCAAACTGATAATTCGAAGAGACTTGCAAAGATAACCAATCATACATAAAAGAATTCAGAGAAGATTCAAATATTGTTCATAGATAAACTTGATCATAAACCCACAATTCATCGGTCTCAACAAACACACCGCAAAAGAAGATTACATCGAATAGATCTCCACGAGAGAGGGGGAGAACATTGTATTGAGATCCAAAAAGAGAGAAGAAGCCATCTAGCTAATAACTATGGACCCGAAGGTCTGAGGTAAACTACTCACACATCATCGGAGAGGCTATGGTGTTGATGTAGAAGCCCTCCGTGATCGATGCCCCCTCCGGCGGAGCTCCGGAACAGGCCCCAAGATGGGATCTCACGGGTACAGAAGGTTGCGGCGGTGGAATTAGGTTTTTGGCTCCGTATCTGGTAGTTTGGGGGTATGTAGGTATATATAGGAGGAAGGAGTACGTCGGTGGAGCAACGTGGGGCCCACGAGGGTGGAGGGCGCGCCCTGGGGGGTAGGCGCGCCCCCCTACCTCGTGCCCTCCTGGTTGATGTCTTGACGTAGGGTCCAAGTCCTCTGGATCACGTTCGTTCCGAAAATCACGTTCCCGAAGGTTTCATTCCGTTTGGACTCCGTTTGATATTCTTTTTCTGCGAAACTCTGAAATAGGCAGAAAACAGCAATTCTGGGCTGGGCCTCCGGTTAATAGGTTAGTCCCAAAAATAATATAAAAGTGTAAAATAAAGCCCAATAATGTCCAAAACAAAATATAATATAGCATGGAGCAATCAAAAATTATAGATACGTTGGAGACGTATCAGTGATCAAGTATGGATACATCTCCGCAAGGACCGCTTCCCCAAGGAACGCAAGTCCAAGCTACTCCCGAGAGCCGATGGACCATTCAAGGTGCTAGCACGCTACAACGACAACGCCTACAAGGTCGACATCCCACGTGACAAGTACAACGTTAGCGACATCTTCAACGTCAAAGACTTGGCCAAGTACCATGGTGATGAAGAGCACGATCCATGGACGGATCTCTCCCAAGGGGGGAGATGATGTGGAGCATCCCTCGACTACCCGCACCGACACTCCATCGCTACCGCAAGCACCAAGAGGGCCAATCACAAGAGCACGTGCACGCAACATCGAGAACGAGGTCACTTCTTTCCCTTCCGAGTTTCGTTCGGTTTCACATGAGAATGGGATTCTACCTCAAAAAGATACGCTATGCATTCTTAGGTACATCAAAGATGATCGTGGGAAGGAGAAGACGGAGGTTCGAGCATCCATGGAACAAGATAAGGAAGAAGAGGTCGAGAAGATCGAAGGAGAGAAGCCCCTGGACACCCCGGGTGCCCGGATGGAAGGACCCCGGGTGCCCGGACTTGAAGACGTGGGGAGGGCCGAACCCCCTGGACACCCCGGGTGCCCGGTCACCGCGGCCCCGGGTGCTCGGCCTCTGCCTGGGCTGCGCCCCAGCCGGCCCCGGGTGCCCGGCCCCAAGGCACCGGGTGCCCGCCCCCCCACTTGGGCCTCGCCCAACCCACCCCGGGTGCCCGGCCGGCTCCACCCCAGCCGCGCGCGGCTACCCCGGGTGCCCGGGCCTAGGACCCCGGGTGCCCGGTCCTCCCTCCTCCGGTGCCCCTGACCGGTCCGGGTGCCCGGACGGTTCCACCCCGGGTGCCCGGACCCTTCCCCCGTGGCTACGCATTTTAGGGACATTTTGGTCCTTTGTACCCCTCTTTCCCCAAGTTTCGTCCCTAGCCTTTATATACTCTTTACCTAGCTCATTTGGAGGATTAGCAAAGTATTAGATAAAACATTGTGAGCTTTTCTCCTTGTATCCCCTCCTCTTGGAGATCAAGACCCCTCTTGGGAAGAATCCTTCTGGATTACAAGACCTCCCAAGGGAGTAGATCATCATCAAGACCCCACCTCCTCCAGGAGTGGGAAGAACTTTACCTTTGTGCTTGTTTCCTTGGATAGATCTTGTAATTTTGTGGATCTCATGTATGCTACTCTAGTGGATGTGATATTTGGGTTTGTTTGAGTGATTTGTGCCTTGTGTTCTTGAGTGTTCTTCCTCTTTCCCCCCTCCAAGTGTGAAAAGATCCCCTCTAGGTTTCACCCTACAACACAAACCCTATCCCTCGCCGCCGCCGAGCCACGCGATTCCCCTTCCCACTCTCCACATTTCTCACCGCTAGCGACCACCCGCCCCGCCTCCAGCCGCCATGTGGGGCCGAATGTGGAGCTCCGGACGCGGCTCCGGCAGCAGATCCGGCGGCGGAAGGGACCCAGAGCGCGAGCGGCGCGTCCGGTCCAACGGCGCGCGGAAGCGCGGGGCCCGAAAGTGGACCAATCGCGGCATGTCGCCGCCGGCGAGCTTCCAGCGGAGCAAGACGGCGGAGTACGACCGCCGGCGCGCGTCCTTCTCCTCCGCGAGGTCCTCATACGCCAGGAGCTCCTCCTCCTCCGACGCGGGCCTTCTCCCCGTGAAGAGGGAGTGGTCGGAGGACGAGGAGGAGCCAGAGGAGCCGGAGGAGCCGGACGCGTTTGCCTTCGCCCCCGTGAAGGAGGAGCCCGAGGAGCCCACTCCACTCGGCCGCCGCAGAGTCATCGGGCCGGAAGACTACGTCGCCGACTTCGACGCCGTTGTGGCCGCCATCGCCGAGGAGCTCGAAGCCCTCCAGTGGCGGGAGGCGGTCGCCGCCAACCTCGCCGCCAAGGAGAAGGCCGAGGAGTGGCGCCGCATCCACGTGGAGTAGGAGGCAAAGTACGTCGGCCTGTGCAGCTCCGGCGAGGACGATTGAGCGTCCGGCTCCTCCACGGCGTCGTCCATTTGCCTCGACCTCGCCGCCGTCAGATCTGACCCCTCTAGTACTAGTTTAACGTAGTATGTAGTATAACTATGCTTGTAGTTTGTTGATCATGTGATGAACTATATAGTATGTGATGAACTATGTTTGTGCAATTTCTCCCGCGAAAGTGTTTTTTCAAATTATGCAGGTTTAGATGCGGGTTCTGTTCGGCCGCGCTAGTTTTCGACCCGCAAACGCGATCTTCGTGGAACCGCAAACGCGTTTTGCGGGTCAAATTTTTACGGGGTCTGCTAGAGTTGCTCTGACAGGACCGGGCCACCTTCGTTGTTTCGTTTCTGTTTTGTATCAAGGCAGCGGTTTTCTTTGTCACCTTTACATGTTTTTCACCCATCTTATGATTGGATTTTTTGTTTTCCAGTTAACTACTGTTTTTCATCTATATGTTTTGTTTTTCATATGTGAATATTTTCTTTTTCAAATTCATGAACATTTAAAAAAACATGAATATTCATATAAATCCTAACTGTTTTTACATTTATTCTCAAGCGGGTGTATTATTCTTCACCTCCTCATTTTTCTTGCTAACAATCCATTCTCACAAACAAAAGAGGTACTGCTATCAGAGAGAAGCAAAGAGAACACCTCCCTTCCTGTCTTCTTCCCTACAAGCTTGTTGTGATGAATCTGGGTTATTTCTCGACTCCCAAGGATCACTACTTTGAACATTTCTATATTAATGTTTATTTCAAAATCTGTGAGTACTTTTCTAATTCTGAACATTTTAAAAGTTCATAAAGATTTTAGAATCATGATGATTTCAAAAATTGTTGATCATTTTAAATCTTTTAAAAATATTTTGAAAAATTGACAATATTTATAAACTTTATTGAATATTTAAAAATCCCTTTAACATTTTTAAACTATGGAATATATTTTAATTTTTTGGTACATTCCATCAGTGAAGTATATTGACTTTAGAGCACCAAATTGATTTACCGGGAGGAGATTATATGTGCAAAGCTAGCTACACAAATTAAGCAGCTTGATTGATATTAGTACTTGCAGCTCCTCGTACATGAAGCTTTACTCTAGACCGCCTCTTTTTTTCCCAGCTGATCCCTTCTCTCTTTCTCTCTCTGCGGGAAAACATCCGATTTATTCATCTTCAGTCATGATAGTACAACGAACATCAGAAATAATAAAAATTACATCCAGATCCGTAGACCACCTAGTGACGACTACAAGCACTACAGCGAGCCGAAGTCGCGCCGCCGTCATCGCCCCTACCTCATTGGAGCCGGCAAAACTTGTTGTAGTAGACAGTCGGGAAGTCGTCGTGCTAAGGTCCCCTAGGACCAGCGCACTGGAACAACAACCACTGTCGATGAAGAGTAGGTTAGATCGGAAGGATCCAACCTGAAAACACGTGAACGTAGACAAACGACGAACAAATCTGAGCAAATCCACCAAGGACAGATCCGCCGGAGACACAGATCCACACGCCTACCGATGATGCTAGACGCATCACCGGAACGGGGGCTAGGCGGGGAAAACCTTATTCCATCTTCAGGGAGCCCCGCCGTCTCGCCTTTCGGAGCAGGACATGCCTGCCTGCGGCCCGTGGCGTGGCTGCGCTAGCAGGCCTGTACGGCACATCTTCGTCAACAAGGCTTTCAAGACCTTCGCGAGGGGCCAAGTCTCGCAAGGCGGACGCCGCAAGACCTCCTCAGGAGCGGCCTCACCAGGCTACCTCGCGAGGAGCGGAGATATCAAGGCAGGGCGAACCTCGCGAGGCTCTCGTGACGTGAGCCATGACGATCGGGATCAGGCGGGCGCCAGACGGGCGCCAGCGCGCACAGCGTCCTTCTTTCTTCTTTGGTGCTAAGGAGGCCAGCGCAGGCGTGGAGTACCGAGGCATCAGGCAAAGGTTTCCATATCAGTGCAACAAGACCAAGACCAGCAGGACGGCAGGATGGAGGTCACCGTGGAGCCCGAGACGGCGTCACCACCAGAGCTTTCCGCAGGCAAAGAGCGCTTTTGTCAGGATAAGCTGTACTAGCTGTTCCCTTTCAAATTGGCCGTTGTTGGCTCCCTTCCCGCTTCACATTTGGGGAGAGGACCAGGGCCTATATAAGTAGAACTAGCCACCACAATAGGGGCAACTTGATCACATCTGATCGAGAGCCGATCCTTAGCCACACACCGAACACAAGAACACCTCAACCTCAGGAGGCTGTTCTTCCCCTTGTACTGTTCATCATCAGCCCAAGAGGCAATCCACCAGCACCACACTGGAGTAGGGTATTACACCACAACGGTGGCCCGAACCAGTATAAATCTTGTGTCTTTGTGTTGTGAGTTCATCGAGTTCGTCCGCGAGATCTTAGCGAGCTAGGGCGTAGATCAGTAGGGAGGAAATCTCCGCGCGCACCCCAGTGTTCGAACCTTGAGGGTTTTGCCGGAACTCGTGATCCGACATTTGGCGCGCCAGGTAGGGGTGCGCCGGAGCTTCCTTTCCATCACTTCGCGTCCAGTTGCTCCATTGTCTCCATGGCGGACGCTCGCCGTGCTCGTGCTGAGCGTCGGGCTGCCCTGGCCACCCGCGTCGCTCGGACGGCTCCCGTCGATGGGCCACCTCGTCGTTCCCCGTCTCCTGCCGCCAACGCCGCCACCGGCCCGGCGGGGAACGAACAACAGGCGTCCTCGCTGCACCCCTCGGTGCGGCAGGACGGCCGCACCGCCACTCCATCGCTGACTCCTGCTGGTTCGTTGTCCCACGCTCGTCGCGCTCCCATGGACGCACGGGCCGCGCTCCTCATGGCGCACGAGCTCCTGCGCTACCACCCGGTTGACGACCTCTACGAGGACTGGCTCGACCGCATCGCCGAGCTTGTCCGCGCCGCAGGGGGCTCTCCTGTGCCGTCCCTCTCTCCGCCAGGCCCTCAGCCAGCTTCAGGCGACGCTGCTCATGCAGCACCACCGCCACCTCCGCCTCAAGATGGCGCCTTGGCGCCAAGGCGTGCAGCTCCACGACGCGATCCGCCGCGTCCGGCGCCCGCACGTGAAGAAGGAAGCTGTCATGAAGTCCCTCGACCGCAAGAGAACGCTCTGCCACTCCTCGCACCTCCGCGCCAGGATCGTCTGCCATGGCAGGCCCCCGCGCCACTTTTCATAGCGGCGCGTGGGCATCAAGACCAGGCTCCACCTCCAAGGCGGGCCCCAGCGACCACGGCCGTCTGCCGCGCCTTCACCCCTGAGCTGCGTAGCGTCGCCTGGCCGGGCAAGTTCAAGCCAGATCTGCCTCCTCGCTACGACGGCACCATCGACCCCGCGGAGTTCTTGCAGCTCTACGAGCTGAGCATCGAGGCGGCCAACGGCGATGAGAAAGTCAATGCGAACTGGTTCCCTATGGCCCTCAAAGACGGCGCCCGTTCGCGGCTCCTAAATCTGCCTCAAGGCTCGAGCTCCTCCTGGGACGAGATGCGCGACCTCTTCGTCGCCAACTTCCAGGGCACTCGCGACCGCCGGCCGGCCGCGGGTGACCTGCGCCGCATCAAGCAACAACCAGGAGAGACCCTCCAGAAGTACATCCAGCGCTTCAACAACACCCGCCTCAAGATCCCCAAGGTGACGGACGAGGCCATCATCTCCGCGTTGTCCGACGGCGTCCGCGACGCCAAGATGAAAGAGGAGCTGGCTATCCATGAGGAGCTGTGCACATCTTAGGAGCTTTTCAACCTGGCGACCATGTGCGCAAGAGCTGAGGAGGGGCGCCTCTCCCTCCTCGAGCTGCCAGCTACGGGTGAAGAGGAGAAGAAGGCCAAGGCCAAGGACGTGAAGCGCAAGAAAGCAGCCGTGCTCACAGCGGAGCCGGACACCAAGCAAGGCAGGGACCAGCCCGAGTCATCCAAGAGCAGCCGACCGTTCTGCGCCTTCCACATCCTGAACACCCACAACACCAGCGACTGTCAAGAGCTCAGAGCCATTCGCGAAGGATGCTTCGGTCGACGCCCCGAGCACAGCGACCGGGGCTACGGCCGAGGAGGAGGACGTGGAGGCGGATGTTGGGACGACCGTGGCCCGTGCCAGGAGTGGCGCGACAGGCCTCTTGAGGACCGCTGGCAGGATCATCCTCGCGAGGGCGCCTGGAGGGACCAGCCTCGTGAGGATCATCCTTAGGGAAACGCCGGTCTTCCCCCGCTGTCGCCACCGCCAAGAAGGAATGACGACCACCATCAAGACGAGGGGGCTGGGGGCTTCCAGGAGCCGCGTGCAATCGCCTGTATCTTGGGCGGTGCTCAGGCCCCAGCCTCGTAGCGTATCTTCAAACAGTTTGCTCGTGAGGTGAATGCAGTCCTCCCCAAGCTTGAGGCCACGCGCCCGCTCAGGTGGTCCCAGTGTGCCATCACCTTCAACTCGGCAGATCAGCTCAAGTGCGCAGCCACCGCTGGCGCTCTCCCAATGCTTTGTTCACCAGTCATCAGCAACGTGCAAGTTACCAAGACCCTCATAGATGGCGGCGCAGGGCTCAACGTCCTGTCCGTCGACACGTTCGACAACCTCCAAGTGCCATATGAGCAGCTTCAGCCTACCAAGCCTTTCTTAGGAGTGACCGACGGTTCCACCACACCGATAGGGCAAGTCCGCCTCCCAGTCACCTTCGGAGAACACAAGAACTACCGCACCGAACTCATCGACTTCGACGTCGCTCACATCCGTCTGCCATACAACGCCATCCTTGGGTATCCAGCCCTGGCCAAGTTCATGGCAGTGACCCACCACGGCTACAACGTCCTCAAGATGCCGGGAAGCGGCGGAATCATCACAGTCCCGCGCGAAGAAAGAGATGCGGTGTGCTCCCTCGAGCGCGCCTTTCAAGCTGCCGCAATCGATGATCCCGACAACAAGAGCGAGGATCCTCCCGAGGCCATCCCCAAGAAGAAGAAGCAGCTGCGCTGTGCCGGACCTCAGGAGGGTGGCGTCGCGGCTGGAACCTCGTCAGGATCAGCGCCCGCTCCAGGGGCGCCTCTCTCCATCGCATAGGAAGGCGCGCCCAGCGCCCTCCTCGGGCAGGGCTCGGGGGCTCTCTCCTGGAGGGCCTCAGACCTTGCCAACCTCACGAGGGAGGCGCTCGGGCACCACTTGGAGGCGTGCTTCGCGGCACGTTTTCCTCAGGAGAACACAGGGCAAGGAGCGCCCACCGCTCAGGAGTTCATCACCAAGACTACTCAGGAACTGCAAGATGCATGGGCCATGCGCGGCGACCGCCGCTCACGAGGCGCAACTCCCCATCCAGGCGAGGATGCGGGGCTGCACGTCTGCGTCGACGTACCAGGGCTCAACAGGGCCGCTTCTCAGGAGCTTTTCTGGCCTTCGCGCATGGGCCAATGCGAGGGTCCATCGCACAGCTACGTTCGCATGCCTTTTGGCTTGCCGAGCGTGTCATTCGTCTACCAGCGCAACTTGTGGCGCGCCCTGGCGGCTCAGGAGGCCAGGCACCGCGCCATCCTGGCAGAGATGGAGACGGTCCTCAAGGAACCGCCTGAGCCCCCAGAGCCTCCCGAGGCTAGGGGCCCTGGTGTCTCGTGAGGAACGACCCCTTCGCCGCGTGCCTTCAGCTGCCCCGGCATCTCTTCATCAACATAACCAGGTGAAATTTTACAAGTTCATTCAGCTGGGAGCGCCCCTCGGGCTACATCATTCCCAGGCCGCGTGGGTCCGTCCCTGTGGCATGTATCCCTTTTGCTTATGTCTTTAGCTTACCTCGCTGGGGGCGCCCCTCGGGCTGCATCATCCCCAAGCCGCTCGGGCCTGGCCCAGTGGCATGTATCTTTCCGCATTTACCCAAGCTGATTTGCCTTCCATGCTTAACCTACCTATGATTATCACCTGCTTGGCTACCACCTCCCACGGGGGCTACTCACACTGGCACGGTACTGGTGCACGGGTCCGTCCCTGCCACATTGACAAACCTGAGCGGTCGTGCTCTGGCTCGCGGCATGCCCCGCGCACGTCACCTCACCAGGCCCTCGGTGCCCTCACCTCTTCGCGGAACAACCAGTGGCAGGCTGGTAACGATATCAACAAACCATGTTTCTTCTTGTGCTAGTTCGCAGGGATCTCATGAGGAGGATAGATGGCGGCACCGCGAGTTTCCTTTTTCTCCCATGCAACCCGCTTGCGCGTTAAAAGGGGGGCTCCTGAGCATCGCGACTCAGGAGCTCTTACTGGCTCTCCAGCCCTCACCCCCTGGCCTTGACCACGGCATCGCGACCTGGCATACCAGCGGCGGCTGAGCTCGCTCGAGGGTCGGGACCTGAGGACATAGAGCACTAAGGAGAGCACGGGAGGAGGGAAACTCGTATGGGTGCGACCTAGCTATGCTGCATAAGCTTGTGCGCAGGCCTACCGCACCACAAGGAATCGTCACGGAATCGACAAGATAAGTCTCGCGCTCGGATTGGCTAATTGTTGGAGCCTAAGGGTCATGCACGCCGCAGCCCCGTTGCGGCCACGTCGCCTCCCTTTCTTACCTTACCATGGCTGCTTGGGCGCTAAAGGCGACCTCCTGAGCATCGCGCCTCAGGGGCTCTTACTGGACCTCGGGCCGCACACCTCCTGGCCTTGACCACAGCACGCGACCTGGCATACCAGCGACGGCTGTAGCCTGCCTGGGGACCGGGACCTGTTAGCGTAGAGCAACAAGCTATTGCGAGGATAGAAAGGGGAGACCGAGCCTTAACGGGACATGCGTTTGCAAATTTTCATGACAAGGAGAACATACACAAAAGACATTACCGACCCTTTACACCCCTCACGGGGTACTCCGTGATTCTTCGCAGGGAACAAAAGACTAAAACTTAGAGGAATCCTATCTACACCCTCCCGTGGTGGACGCCATCATCAACAGTGGGCCACGGGAGGCCGGCGCCAACCTCATCCAGATCAGCGGCGGCTAGATGCCGCAGCCTGGCTCTGGGCGCGACGAGAGCTCGGGGGGACGTAGCTGTCGTCGCTCGTCTCCGGAGTCTCGTAGAGCTCGGGAAAACCGCTAGACTCCCAGGGGCTGCTGCCGCTGGAGTAGCCGCGAGCGGAGCGCACGTCAACCTGGCGCTCCTCTCCAGGGAAACACTCCAGGCGGCGACCCTCCGCGCCGAAGACCTTGAAGAAAAGCGTGGAGGCGCCATCATACTCGAAGTGGATCGCAAGGGCACCCCTCGCACGGCAAACCCGCGCGACCTCGCCCCAGTCGCGGGTCATGAAGATCTTGCCGGTGGGGACCGCTTCGATCTCTGCTCCGGTCTCCGGAGCGTTGCAGTCGGAATGCTGCAGCCAGAGCTCGAGAGGCCCCCTCGGCGGCATCACGTCGGAGAAGAACCGCGGGAAGCGGATCCAAGAGCTTGGGGGCATCGGCGCCCATAGCACGAGCTCGCACGAGGAATCCGAGGCGTGGATTCCAGGGGCGATGGCGCGTGTCACCATGGCGCGGCGACCACGGGCGCGGCGCGGGCGGTGCCCGTCGCTCCGCCCTCCTGAGCCCTCGGCTCGGGCGTACAAGGGTAGCGGATACCCTGGAGGAGGCCGCTCGCACCAAGGCCTCATCACCACCTGCATCGCCACTTCATTGCGACGATGGACCGACCTCTTCTTCGGCGGAAGCGGCCCCGGATCATCGCGGGGGGCCTTTCCTTTCTCTTCAGCGGAGAACCTTCGGATGGGTGCCATTGCTGCTAGCGGTGGAGCAGGGAGGAAGAAGCGAGTGAACCGAGAAGGAATGGGCTACGGGGGCTCAGCCCCCCTCCCCATTTATAGCGAAAGAAGGCCAACCGACGCCTCCCACGATCACAGGTAATGATGGTTTTCCTTGCATGTCGCAGGGACTTGTCAAGTCGAGCAGTTGCCGAGGCAGCGTGGGGAAGCGGAGACGCCCACGTCCAATCAACCGCCACGCGTCGACCAAGGCCGCAGGCTTTTAGGGCCCGCGGCGCTCCGTACTTGACCTTTGGCTTCGCCTCGAAGCCAAGCCCGAGCGCACCTTGGGCCCGGGGGCTACTGTCGGCGTTCTGGGAATGGGGGTCCCCAGACTTGCCTGCCTACGGCCCGCGGCGTGGCTGCGCTAGCAGGTCTGTACGACCCATCTTCGTCAACAAGGCTTTCAAGACCTTCGCGAGGGGCCAAGTCTCGTGAGGCGGACGACGCAAGACCTCCTCAGGAGCGGCCTCACCAGGCTACCTTGCGAGGAGCGGAGATATCAAGGCAGGGCGAACCTCGCGAGGCTCTCGTGACATGAGCCATGACGATCGGGATCAGGCGGGCGCCAGGCGGGCGCCAGCGCGCGCAACGTCCTTGTTTCCTCTTTGGTGCTAAGGAGGCCAGTGCAGGCGCGGAGTACCAAGGCATCAGACAAAGGTTTCCATATCAATGCAACAAGACCAAGACCAGCAGGACGGAGGTCACCGTGGAGCCCGAGACGGCGTCACCACCAGAGCTTTCCGCAGGTTAAGACCGCTTTTGTCAGGATAAGCTGTACTAGCTGTCCCCTTTCAAATTGGCCGTTGTTGGCTCCCTTCCCGCTCGATATTTGGGGAGAGGACCAGGGCCTATATAAGTAGAACTAGCCACCACAATAGGGGCAACTTGATCACATCTGATCGAGATCCGATCCTTAGCCACACACCGAACACAAGAACACCTCAACCTCAGGAGGCTGTTCTTCCCCTTGTACTGTTCATCATCAGCCCAAGAGGCAATCCACCACCACCACACTGGAGTATGGTATTACACCACAACGGTGCCCCGAACCAGTATAAATCTTGTGTCTTTGTGTTGTGTGTTCGTCGAGCTCGTCCGCGAGATCTTAGCGAGCTAGGGCATAGATCAGTAGGGAGGAAATGTCCGCGCGCACCCCAGTGTTTGAACGTTGAGGGTTTTGCCGGAACCCGTGATCTGACAAGGATCCACCACACTCCCATGACCCTTAGGCCATCGGAGACGAGGTGGACCGAAGGCGACGTCGGTGGGAGGCAGAGGAACCCTAATCGGGGAGGAGGCGGCTTTCCAGCACAACATCACATATGTGGGGTTTTGTTTTCAACTCATATATCTCTATGCCACTAGTAGAAAACAGGGCTTTGGTCCAGACAGGGTAGGCCCATTAATCCCGGTTCAGTCATTAACCGGGACCCATGGGGGCATAGGTCCCGGTTTGTGAGGCCAGGGGGCCGGCCGAGCCTCATGGGGCATTAGTCCCGGTTCGTCTGGACCCTTTGGTCCCGATTCCAGACACGAACCGGGACCAATGGGCCTCGCTCCTGGCCCACAACCATTATTTCCAGTTCATGGCTGGAACCGGGACCAAAGGGGGTCCTTTAGTCCCGGTTCCAGCCACGAACCGGGACCAATGAGATGCCTATATATACCCCCTCACCCGCGAGCAGAGCAGTGGAGTGCTCTGTTTTTTTGGCCGGCCGTGCGTGGGAGAGCTTTGTGGTGCTCTAGCTCACCTCCTATGCACATGAGGTGTTCGATGAAATGCCCGAGCCACACTTAAGCTTTCTCCTCTCAAAGCTCCTTGACCAAGCTCCATTTTTCTCAAGATTTGTCTAGGTTTGGCGGTCCGTCCTGTCCCGTCCCCGTCCTCACCGCCGTCGATAGCCCGTGCCGATCTTGTCGCCGACACCACCGTGGTGAGCCTCTTGATCCTATCTTCTTTCTAAAGAAAAGTTCTTACTTGTATGATTTAGATAGATACTTGTGTAATTTTCTTACTTTTATTATTGTTTGTTATTATATAGTGCGATGGTTTTGGTATCCGCCTCCGTCAGCCCTCGTCCTGTCTATGATTCGGATGTGATATATATTATATTTTATAACTATTTGGTTCATTTAGTGTTTATGACAATTATGCCGACCAACGTGACATAGTTTTTTTTATCTCGGAGGTATATGAACCGGAAATTCCAACCGACCCTATTGTCGAGAGGTTAAATTTAGTTGAAGAAGAAAACAATTACTTGAAGGAAAAATTGAGGAGGAGAAGATGATATTGGAGTTGCATGTTGCGGATGTCGTCGATGATCACAATATCAAGATGGATGCAATGCGCTTGAAGATTAGAAAGATTAGAAAATATGACATTCATACTGAGGCTTGGTATCATTATGCCGTTGGATCAATTGTTACCTTAGTTGCGATTATGATCGCATTTGTTGTTGCATTGAAATGTTTTTACATAGTTTCAATGTATGGTTTAATTAGATGCTCTGGAGAGCTATATGTTGTTCAATGAGAACTATGTATGTACTTTGGTTTTAATGGGATGATGAACTTCTATTAATTTGGTCACTTATCTATTCATGATGTTCTGTAATGGTTTTTGACACACTTAATTATATATAATGCACGCAGATGAACCGGCAATGGATGTACGGTAATAGACGCACCTCCGAGTACATTGAGGGCGTGCATAATTTTCTCGCAGTGGCTGAGGAAAACAAGAAGAATGATTATGTGTTGTCCATGCCCTATATGTGGGAATACGAGGTCTTACTCTGACTCGAAAACCCTTCACACCCACCTGCTTTATAAGGGTTTCATGCCACACTATAATGTTTGGACCAAGCACGGATAAACATGGGTTATGATGGAAGACAACGAAGAAGAAGCGGATGATGACAACTATGTGCCCCCTGAATACAGTGATGCTGCAATGGGGGAAGCTGAAGATCAAGAGGAACCAGACGATGTGCCCGATGATGATCTTCGCCGGGTCATTGTTGATGCAAAGAGACAGTGCGAAAGTGAAAAGGAGAAGCTGAAGTTCGATCGCATGTTAGAGGATCACAAAAAAGGGTTGTACCCCAATTGCGAAGATGGCAACACAAAGCTCGGTACCACACTGGAATTGCTGCAGTGGAAGGCAGAGTATGGTGTACCTGACAAAGGATTTGAGAAGCTACTGAAAATATTGAAGAAGAAGCTTCCAAAGGATAACGAATTGCCCGACAGTACGTACGCAACAAAGAAGGTTGTATGCCCTCTAGGATTGGAGGTGCAGAAGATACATGCATGCCCTAATGACTGCATCCTCTACCGCGGTGCGTACGAGGATTTGAACGCATGCCCGGTATGCGGTGCATTGCGGTATAATATCAATGAGATGACCCTGGTGATGTTGACGGCGAGCGCCCCAGGAAGAGGGTTCCTGCCAAGGTGATGTGGTATGCTCCTATAATACCACGGTTGAAACGTCTGTTCAGAAACAAAGAGCATGCCAAGTTGATGCGATGGCACAGAGTGGACCGTAAGAAGGACGGGAAGTTGAGAGCACCCGCTAACGGGTCGCAGTGGAGAAACATCAAGAGAAAGTACTGGGAGGACTTTGCAGGTGACTCAAGGAACGTATGGTTTGGTTTAAGCGCGGATGGCATTAATCCTTTTGGGGAGCAGAGCAGCAATCACAACACCTGGCCTGTGACTCTATGTATCTATAACCTTCCTCCTTGGCTGTGCATGAAGCGAAAGTTCATTATGATGCCAGTTCTCATCCAAGGCCCTAAGAAACCCGACAACGACATTGATGTGTACCTAAGGCCATTAGTTGATGAACTTTTACAGCCGTGGAATGGAAACAGTGTACGTGTGTGGGATGAGCACAAACATCAGGAATTTGACCTACATGCGTTGCTGTTTGTAACGATCAATGATTGGCCCACTCTCAATAACCTTTCAGGACAGACAAACAAGGGATACCACACATGCACGCACTGTTTAGATGACACCGAAATTATATACCTAGACAAATGTAGGAAGAATGTGTACCTGGGGCATCATCGATTTATTCCGACCAACCATCAATGTCGAAAGAAAGGCAAGCATTTCAAAGGCGAGGCAGATCACCGGAAGTAGCCTTCCGTCTGTACCGGTGATCACATACTTGCTATGGTCAATGATTTACAAGTAATCTTTGGAAAGGGTCCCAGCGGACTATCTGTTTCGAATGACGCTGAGGGACGCGCACCCATGTGGAAGAAGAAATCTATATTTTGGGACCTACCCTATTGGAAAGACCTAGAGGTCCGCTCTGCAATCAATGTGATGCACGTGACGGAGAATCTTTGCCTGAACCTGCTAGGCTTCTTGGGCATGTATGGAAGACAAAAGATACACCGGAGGCACGAGAGGACCAGCAACGTGTGCACGAAAAAGACGGCATGCCTCCAAAGCAGTATGAAGGTCCTGCCAGCTACACTCTTACCAAAGAAGAGAAGGAAATCTTCTTTGAATGCCTGCTCAGTATGAAGGTCCCGTATGGCTTCTCGTCGGATATAAAGGTAATAATAAATATGCCAGATAAAAAGTTTCAGAACCTAAAGTCTCATGGCTGCCACGTGATTATGACGCAACTGCTTCCGGTTGCATTGAGGGGGCTTCTACCGGAAAACGTTCGATTAGCCATTGTGAAGCTATGTTCATTCCTCAGTGCAATCTCTTAGAAGGTGATCGATCTAGAAATCCTACCAAGGTTAAGGAGTGATGTGGCGCAATGTCTTGTTAGTTTCGACCTGGTGTTCCATCCTTCTTCAATATCATGACGCACGTCCTAGTTCATCTAGTCGACGAGATTGTCATTCTGGGCCCTGTATTTCTACACAATATGTTCCCCTTTGAGAGGTTCATGGGAGTCCTAAAGAAATATGTCCGTAACCGCGCTAGGCCAGAAGGAAGCATCTCCATGGGCCATCAAACAGAGGATGTCATTGGGTTTTGTGTTGACTTCATTCCTGACCTTAAGAAGATTGGTCTCCCTCAATCGCGGTATGAGGGGAGACTGACTGGAAAAGGCACGCTAGGAGGGGACTCAATAATATGTAGGGACGGGCATTCTTGGTCTCAAGCACACTACACAGTTCTACAGAATTCTACCTTGGTGACCCCGTATGTCGATGAACACAAGAACATTCTGCGCTCCAAACACCCGGAGCAGTGTGACGACTGGATTACATGTGAACACATCAGGACTTTCGGCAGTTGGTTGCAAACACGTCTCAGGGGTGACAACACTGTTTCTGATGAGTTGTACTCGTTGGCCAGGGGACCATCTTCGACTGTATTGACTTACAAAGGGTACGAGATAAATGGGAATACATTTTACACGATCGCCCAAGATCAAAAGAGCACCAACCAAAACAGCGGTGTCCGCTTTGATGCAGCAACCAAGAGGGGAAAGGACACATATTATGGTTACATAGTGGACATATGGGAACTTGACTATGGACATGATTTTAAGGTCCCTTTGTTTCAGTGCAAATGGGCAATCTGTCAGGAGGCGGGGTACAGGTAGACCCACAGTACGGAATGACAACAGTGGATTTGAACTGGGTACACAGACGAACCATTCGTCCTAGCCAATGATGTGGCACAGGTTATCTATGTGAAGGACATGTCTACCAAACCGAGAAAAAGAAAAAATAAGCAAGAGAATACATCATACGATGAGCCAAAGCGCCACATAGTTCTTTTAGGAAAAAGAGACATCGTGGGATTGGAGGGCAAGACATACATGTCTGAAGATTATGAAAAGTTTCATGAAATTCCTCCCTTCAAAGTCAAGGCTGGCCCAAGCACCCTGTTAAACGACGAAGATTATCCATGGTCACGGCACAATAAACAAAGGACACAAGCGAAGCAAAAGTGAAGACTTTCTCTCCACAACTATTATGATTATGCCTTTGATCTAGAATATCACTGCAGTTACATGTGAAGAAATGAAATCCCTTTTGTAACAGATGAGTTTCCGTATGAAACCCTGATACTTCGAAAGAGATTGTCCGTTTTGTACACGAAGTGCATCCATTTTTTGCCGTAACCCTCTCAACTTTTTAGAACATGCTATGTGGGTCAAATGATGATACCATGCCAACTTTCAACCTGTGTTCATTTGTACTGCTTTTCAATTTCAGAGTCATATAGCTAAAAAAATATCAGCAAATGCATGAAAAATACCAAATGAAATCAGAAAGGGTTGAAAATTGATGATGTGGCTTTGAATGGTGCATTTTGAACACACAACAAGTCTGGAGTTCAAATAAGTTCAAAAAAATGAAATTCCTTTGTAACAGATGAGTTTTCGTCCGAAACCCTGATACTTCGAAAGAGATTGTCCATTTTGTACACGAAGTGCATCCAGTTTTTGCCGTAACCCTCTCAACTGTTTAGCATATGCTATGTGGGTGAAATGATGATACCATGCCAACTTTCAACCTTTTCAGAGTTCATTTGTAGTGCTTTTCAATTTCAGGGTCATTTAGCTTAAAAAATAGTAAATGCATGAAAAATACCAGATGAAGTCATAAAGGATTGAAAATTGATGATGTGGATTTGAATGGTTCATTTTGAACACACAAAAAGTCTGGAGTTCAAATAAGTTCAAAAAAATGAAATCCCTTTGTAACAGATGAGTTTTCGTCTGAAACCATGATACTTCGAAAGAGATTGTCCGTTTTGTACACGAAGTGCATCCAGTTTTTGCCGTAACCCTCTCAACTTTTTAACACATGCTATCTGGGTGAAATGATGAGACCATGCCAACTTTCAACCTTTTTAGAGTTCATTTGTAGTGCTTTTCAATTTCAGGGTCATTTAGCTTTAAAAAATCAGTAAATGCATGAAAAATACCAGATGAAGTCAGAAAGGGTTGAAAATTAATGTTGTGGCTTTGAATGGTTCATTTTGAACACACAAAAAGTCTGGAGTTCAAAGAAGTTCAAAAAATGAAATCCCTTTGTAACAGACGAGTTTTCGTTCGAAACCCTCATACTTCGAAAGAGATTGTCCATTTTGTACACGAAGTGCATCCAGTTTTTGCCGTAACCCTCTCAACTTTTTAGCACATGCTATGTGGGTGAAATGATACCATGCCAACTTTCAACCTTTTCAGAGTTCATTTGTAGTGCTTTTCAATTTCAGGGTCATTTAGCTCAAAGAATGAAGTAATAGCAAAAAGAATGAACTAATAGCAAAAAGAATGAACTAATAGAAAAAAGAATGAACTAAAAATAATCAATTAAAATATTCTGTTATGATCAACTAAAACAAAACTATAATATTCTTCAATAGCAAAAAGAATCAGCTAAAACTCTTTTATAAAACTCTAATAGCAAAAGAAGTCAACTAAAAAGCTTTTATAAACCTTTAGTATTTTTGGAACTAAAATTATATAAAATTTATGCGAAACTAAAATTATCAAAGTATTTTCTGTTCAAAACATTAATAGCAAAAAGAATTTTGATAAAGAAAATTTCTGTTAGAAACTTTAAGATCAAACTAAAATAACAAAATCTGTTTTTGATTAAAACAGATATTTAAAATAACCTAAAAATTACCAAATTGAATATAATGATAAAACAGAGTAATATTAAATAGCAGGAAAAAGAATCACTCAAAAATATTTTTTATAGTAAACTTATTCACAAACTAGTGATTCACACAAATTTCAAAAAATTCAAATTTAAACTATTCAAATTTGAAAACTAATGGCACTAACAGAAAGTTTATAATCTTTGTGTCCTAACAGCAAAAAGAATCACTGAAAAACTGTAAGTAGAAACAAAAGAAAATAAGTAAAACAAAAAAATTGGAAAAGAAAATAAAAAATGCCACCTACTGGGCCACCATGGCCTGAATACGACTAGAAACCCAACCATGGGCCATGATTCAGGCCTGCAAAGGGCCAGATAGGCCCACAGGCAGATAAAGTGTGATTAGGCCCGTAAGCCTGCATTTGAGAGGAGCTCGAGAGGGCAGCGACCGTGTGGCTTATAAACCACTCCGAGCCCCTCTCAACTAGCGAGGTGGGACTAAACTTTTTGGCCGCGAGCAACACAAGGCCATTGGTCCCGGTTGGTAGCACCAACTGGGACGAAAGGTGTTCATTGGTACCGGTTCATGGCACCAACTGGGACCAAAGGTTCCTGTTTCCCGCCCTTTGGGCTGCTGAAAACTGACCTTTGGTCCCGGTTGGTGGCACCAACCGGGACAAAAGATGGAATTGGTCCCGGTTCGTGCCACGAACCGGGACCAAAGGTGGTTGCTATATAACCTGACACTTAGGAATTTTTCCCCATCCGCCATTCTTCTCTCGATCGAACGCCGCCAGGCTGCTGCTGCTCCTCGACGCCGTCGCCGCCCCGAGGTCGCAGTCGCCGTCGCCGCCCGCTCCTCGTCACCATCGCCACCCGCTCCTCGTCACCGTCGCCCCGCGCCCTGCCCTGCCCCGACGCGCCGCCCCGTGCCCCCTGCCTCGTCGTCGTCGCCCTGTGCCCCCTGCCTCGATGCCGGCCGCCCCGTGTCCCTGCCCTGATGCCGCCCCGTGCCCCCGGCCTGCCCCGACCACGCCGCACCTCTCTTCCCTGTTCGGTCCGGCCGGCCTCCTCCTTTCTATCCTTTATATATATGATGCTTTTTTTCCAGAGATGATATGTAGTGTATGATTATATGTATGTGTGTATATATGATTATGTGTCCTGATTTTTCATAATTTTTTTGTTCATATATATGATGATTTTTTTGCATTTTTAGAAAAATGTATGTATGTATGTATGTTCTCTGTGTATATGTTCATATATGCAAAAGTTACATTTTTGGAAAAGTTTTATCTATGTATGTTCTCTGATTTAGTGCATTTTAGGTTAGTTGTACTGTTAGTGCATTTTAGGTTAGTAGATTTTAGGTTAGTGGAGAGGAAAAAGGAAAATAAGGAAAAATAAGAAAAGAGGAAGAAGGAAGAAGGAAGAAGAAGAAAAAGAAGGAGAGGAAAAAGGAAAATAAGAAGAGGAAGAAGGAGAAGAAGAAGGAGAAGAAGAGGAGAGGAAGAAGAGGAGAAAAAAATAAGAAAAAAATAGAAGAAGAAAAAAAGAGGAGAAGAAGAAGGAATAGAGGAGAAGAAGAAAAAATAGAATAATTTATTCTATTTTTTCTTCTTCTCCTCTATTCCTTCTTCTTCTTCTTATCTTTTTTTTCTTCTTCTTCCTCTTCTTATTTTTTATCGGGAACGAGAGTGTCGAGGATCGCCGAGCGGTCAAGGGTCGGGAACTAGGGTAGAGGGTCGAGGGTCGCCAAGGGTTCGAGGTTCGAGGATCGCCGAGGGGTCGAGGGTCGTCGAGGGTCGAGATTTATCAAGAATGCCCCCATTATGGATGTGCACAAGTTGATCCAATTTTTTTCTGATCTCATATATATATATATATATATATATATATATTCTTCTATATGTCACGTTTTGTCTGTCAAAGTATTGAAGAAATCCATGGCTACATCATTAGCCGGAAGTAACAGGCGTATGATGCTACGAAGCTCTTCAAAGTTGTTTTGGAACGGAGTTTCGGATAGAATAATTCACTTTTTTTGTACGAATTTCAGCAAAGGCCTTCCAATTAGCGATATTCGGAAGGCTCTTCCTGAACTTCGTACCAAAAAGCTAATTATCCTATCCGGGACTCTGTTCCATAACAATTTTGGAGAGCTTCGTACCATTATGTGCCTGTTACTTCTGGCTAATGATGAAGCCATGGTTTTCTTGAATCCTTTAACACTAGACAACGTGACATATAGAAGGGTAGATGTGATCAGGAAAAATATGGACCATTTTCTGCACATCCAGAATGGCGCCATTTTGTTAAATCCCTTGTTTGACATTCATGAGAGAGGCGGTCCGGACGTCGGACATTCATGAGAGAACTCCGGTAACTCTTCAACATGAGGGGGGACATCGATCAACCCCCTCTCGCCCGACCAAACCCTAGAAGCGTCGAGGCCATCCCAAACCCTAGAAGCGTTGCCGAGGCCACCCCAAACCCTAGAAGCATCGAGGACACTAATTAATATTCCTTGTTGTGATTAGCTATCTAGGTCTATGTTTTCCACTAATATATCCATCTCTCATGCTTGTATATTAATTGCCATATTATAATATTTGCAGAAACTATGGAGCAAAGAGACTTGGAAAAAGAACAGTTGTTGGGGGACATAATCCTCGGCGAAGTTGATGTCTTGTCGTTTCTCAACAACACTGATGGTCTGGAAGGAGAGGGTGAAGGCTCCAGTGATCGAACAATGGAGGAGGAAGGACATGATCATGATGGCTCAGGTGACCGAATGCCGGTGGAAGAAGGAGACCGTGATGACGGCTCCGGTGACCAAACGAAGGAGGGAGCTGTTGCAAAGTCCGGCGAGGTATATGAAGGAAATATGCCCTAGAGGCAATAATAAAGTTGTTATTTATATTTCCTTGTATCATGATAAATGTTTATTATTCATGCTAGAATTGTATTAACCGGAAACTTAGTACATGTGTGAATACATAGACAAAATAGAGTGTCCCTAGTATGCCTCTACTTGACTAGCTCGTTGATCAAAGCTGGTTGTGTTTCCTGACCATAGACATGTGTTGTCATTTGATGAACGGGATCACATCATTAGAAAATGATGTGATGGACAAGACGCATCCGTTAGCTTAGCATAATGATCGTTTAGTTTTATTGCTATTGCTTTCTTCATGACTTATACATGTTCCTCTGACTATGAGATTATGCAACTTCCAAAAACCGGAGGAACACCTTGTGTGCTATCAAATTCACAACGTAACTGGGTGATTATAAAGATGCTCTACAGGTGTCTCTGAAGGTGTTTGTTGGGTTGGCATAGATCGAGATTAGGATTTGTCACTCCGTGTATCGGAGAGGTATCTCTGGGTCCTCTCGGTAATGCACATCACTATAAGCCTTGCAAGCAATGTGACTAATGAGTTAGTTGCGGGATGATGCATTACGAAACGAGTAAAGAGACTTGCCGGTAACGAGATTGAACTAGGTATGATGATACCGATGATCGAATCTCGGGCAAGTAACATACCGATGACAAAGGGAACAACGTATGTTGTTATGCGGTATGACCGATAAAGATCTTGGTAGAATATGTACGAGCCAATATGAGCATCCAGGTTCCGCTATTGGTTATTGACCGGAGATGTGTCTCGGTCATGTCTACATAGTTCTTGAACCCGTAGGGTCCGCACGCTTAATGTTTGATGACGATTTGTATTATGAGTTATGTGTTTTGGTGACCGAAGTTTGTTCGGAGTCCGGTATGAGATCACGGACATGACGAGGAGTCTAGAAATTGTTGAGAGGTAAAGATTCATATATTGGAAGGTTGTATTCGGACATCGGAATGGTTCCGAGTGATTCGGGTATTTTATCGGAGTACCGAGGGGTTAACGGAACCCCCCGGGGGAAATCATGGGCCTCATGGGACATGGGAGAGAAGAGGCGGCATCCCACAAGGGGGAGGCGTGCGCCCCCCAAGGGGAGTCTGAATAGGAAGGGGAGGGGCCGCGACCCCCCTTTCCCTCTTTCTCTCCTCTCCTTCCCTCTTTCCCCCCTCCGTTGGAAGGAAAAGGTGGGGGGGGGGGGAGAATCCTACTTGGACCAGGAGTCCAAGTAGGACTCCCCCCTTTTGGCGCGCCCCTCCTGTCTGTCAGCCTCCTCCTCCCCCCTTTATATACGTGGGCAGGGGGCACCCCAAAGGAGACCAAGATTTGTGTTAGCCGTGTGCGGTGCCCTCCCTCCACAGTTTACTCCTCCGGTCATAGCGTCGTAGTGCTTAAGCGAAGCCCTGTCCAGATCACATCACCAACACCGTCACCACGCTGTCGTGCTGACGGAACTTTTCCTCGACCCCCTACTGGATCAAGAGTTCGAGGGACGTAATCGAGCTGAACGTGTGCTGAACACGGAGGTGCCGTACGTTCGGTACTTGGATCGGTTGGACCGTGAAGACGTTCGACTACATCAACCGCGTTAACCTAACGCTTCCGCTTTCGGTCTATGAGGGTACGTGGACACACTCCCCCCTCTCGTTGCTATGCATCTCCTAGATAGATCTTGCGTGATCATAGGATTTTTTTAAATTGCATGCTACGTTTCCCAACAGTGGTATCAGAGCCAGGTCTATGCGTAGATGATATGCACGAGTAGAACACAAAGAGTTATGGGTGATAATAGTCATACTGCTTACCACCAACGTCTTACTTTGATTCGGTGGTATTGTTGGATGAAGCGGTCCGGGCCGACATTACATGGCCGCATTCATGAGACTGGTTCTACCGACGTGCTTTGCACACAGGTGGCTGGCGGGTGTCTGTTTCTCCAACTTTAGTTGAATCGGGTTTGACTACGGCCGGTCCTTGTTGGAGGTTAAAACAACACACTTGATGAAAAATCATTGTGGTTTTGATGCGTAGGTAAGAACGATTCTTGCTAGAAGCCCGTAGCAGCCACGTAAAACTTGCAACAACAAAGTAGAGGACGTCTAACTTGTTTTTGCAGGGCTTGTTGTGATGTGATATGGTCAAGACGTGATGAGATATAAATTGTTGTATGAGATGATCATGTTTTGTAGAAGTTATCGGCAACTGGCAGAAGCCTTATGATTGTCGCTTTATTGTATGAAATGCAATCGCTATGTAATTTCTTTACTTTATCACTAAGCGGTAGCGATAGTCGTAGAAGCAATAGTTGGCGAGACGACAACGACGCTACGATGGAGATCAAGGTGCCAAGCCGGTGACGATGGAGATCATGACGGTGCTTTGGAGATGGAGATTAAAGGCACAAGATGATGATGGCCATATCATGTCACATATTTTGATTGCATGTGATTTTTATCTTTTATGCATCTTATTTTTCTTAGTACGGCGGTAGCATTATAAGATGATCCCTCACTAAATTTCAAGGTATAAGTGTTCTCCCTGAGTATGCACCGTTGCTACAGTTCGTCGTGCCGAGACACCACGTGATGATCGGGTGTGATAAGCTCTATGTTCACATACAACGGGTGCAAGCCAGTTTTGCACGTGCAGAATACTCGGGTTAAACTTGATGAGCCTAGCATATGCAGATATGGCCTCGAAACACTGAGACCGAAAGGTCGAACGTGAATCATATAGTAGATATGATCAACATAGATATGTTCACCGTTGAAAACTACATCTCACGTGATGATCGGACATGGTTTAGTTTATATGGATCACGTGATCATTTAGATGACTAGAGGGATGTCTATCTAAGTGGGTGTTCTTAATTAATATGATTAATTGAACTTTAATTTATCATGAACCTAGTACCTGATAGTTTTTGCATATCTATGTTGTTGTAGATCAATGGCCAGTGCTACCGTTCCCTTGAATTTTAATGCGTTCCTAGAAAAAGCTAAGTTGAAAGACGATGGTACCTACTACACGGACTAGGTCCGTAACTTTAGGATTATCCTCATTGCTACACAGAAGAATTACGCCCTGGAAGCACCGCTAGGTGCAAGACCCACTGCAGGAGCAACTCCAGACGTTATGAACGTCTGGCAGAGCAAAGCTGATGACTACTCGATAGTTCAGTGTGCCATGCTTTACAACTTAGAATCGAGACTTCAAAGACGTTTTGAACATCGTGGAGCATATGAGATGTTCCAGGAGTTGAAGTTAATATTTCAAGCAAATGCCCGAGTTGAGAGATATGAAGTCTCCAACAAGTTCTATAGCTACAAGATGGAGGAGAATAGTTCTGTCAGTGAACACATACTCAGAATGTCTGGGTACCATAACCACTTGACTCAGCTGGGAGTTAATCTTCTTGATGATAGTGTCATTGACAGAGTTCTTCAATCACTGCCACCAAGCTATAAAGGCTTCGTGATGAACTATAATATGCATGGGATGGAAAAGACAATTCCCGAGCTCTTCGCGATGCTAAAGGCTGTGGAGGTAGAAATCAAGAAGGAGCAGCAAGTGTTGATGGTTAAGTAGACCACTAGTTTCAAGAAAAAGGGAAAATGGAAGAAGGGGAACTTCAAGAAGAACGGCAAGCAAGTTGCTCCCGGGAAGAAGCCCAAGTCTGGACCTAAGCCTGAAACTGAGTGCTTCTACTGCAAAGGGACAGGTCACTGGAAGCGGAACTGCCCCAAGTATTTGGCGGATAAGAAGGATGGCAAAGTGAAAGTATATTTGATATATATGTTATTGATGTGTACCTTACTAATGTTTGTAGTAGCGCCTGGGTATTTCATACTAGTTCTGTTGCTCATATTTGCAACTCGAAACAGGGGCTACGGATTAAATGAAGATTGGCTAAGGACGAGGTGACGATGCGCGTGGGAAATGGTTCCAAACTCGATGTGATCGCCGTCGGCACACTACCTCTACATCTACCGTTGGGATTAGTTTTAGACCTGAATAATTGTTATTTGGTGCCAGCGTTGAGCATGAACATTATATCTGGATCTTGTTTGATGCGAGACGGTTATTCGTTTAAATCGGAGAATAATGGTTGTTCTATTTATCTGAGTAATATTTCTTATGGTCATGCACCCTTGATGAGTAGTCTATTTTTATTAAATCTCGATTGTAGTGATACACATATTCATAATATTGAAGCCAAAAGATTCAAAGTTAATAATGATAGTGCAACTTATTTGTGGCACTGCCGTTTAGGTCATATTGGTGTAAAGCGCACGAAGAAACTCCATGTTGATGGGCTTTTGGAATCACTTGATGCTGGCGAACCATGCCTCATGGGCAAGATGACTAAGACTCCGTTCTCCGGAACAATGGAGCGAGCAACTGACTTATTGGAAATAATACATACTGATGTATGCGGTCCGATGAGTGTTGAGGCTCGCGGCGGGTATCGTTATTTTCTGACCTTCACAGATGATTTGAGCAGATATGGGTATATCTACTTGATGAAACATGAGTCTGAAACATTTGAAAAGTTCAATGAATTTCAGAGTGAAGTGGAAAATCATCGTAACAAGAAAATAAAGTTTCTATGATCTGATCGTGGAGGTGAATATTTGAGTTATGAGTTTGGTCTTCATTTGAAACAATGTGTAATAGTTTCGCAACTCACGCCACCTAGAACACCACAGCGTAATGGTGTGTCTGAACGACGTAACCGTACTTTATTAGATATGGTGTGAACTATGATGTCTCTTACCGATTTACCACTATCGTTTTGGGGTTATGCTTTAGAGACGGCTGCATTCATGTTAAATAGGGCACCATCTAAATCCGGTGAGACGACACCATATGAGCCGTGGTTTGGCAAGAAACCTAAGCTATCGTTTCTCAAAGTTTGGGTCTGTGATGCTTATGTGAGAAAGCTTCAACCTGATAAGCTCGAACCCAAATCGGAGAAATGTGTCTTCATAGGATACCCAAAGGAGACTGTTGGGTACACCTTCTATCACAGATCCGAAGGCAAGATATTTGTTGCTAAGAATGGATCCTTTCTAGAGAAGGAGTTTCTCTCGAAAGAAGTGAGTGGGAGGAAAGTAGAACTTGATGAGGTAATTGTACCTTCTCCCGAATTGGAAAATAGTTCATCACAGAAATCAGTTCCAGTGATTCCTACACCAATTAGTGAGGAAGTTAATGATGATGATCATGAAACTTCGGATCAAGTTACTACCGAACCTCATAGGTCAACCAGAGTATGTTCCGCACCAGAGTGGTACGGTAATCCTGTTCTGGAAGTCATGTTACTAGACCATGACGAACCTACGAACTATGAGGAAGCGATGATGAGCCCAGATTCCACGAAATGGCTTGAGGCCATGAAATCTGAGAAGGGATCCATGTGTGAGAACAAAGTGTGGACTTTGGTTGACTTGCCCGATGATCGGCAAGCCATAGAGAATAAATGGATCTTCAAGAAGAAGACTGACGCTGACGGTAATGTTACTGTCTATAAAGCTCGACTTGTTGCGAAAGGTTTTCGAAAAGATCAAGGAGTTGACTATGATGAGACCTTCTCACCCGTAGCGATGCTTAAGTCTGTCCGAATCATGTTAGCAATTGACGCACTTTATGATTATGAAATCTGGTAAATGGATGTCAAAACTGCATTCCTTAATGGATATCTTAAAGAAGAGTCAACCAGAAGGTTTTGTCGATCCTAAAGGTGCGAACAAACTGTGTAAGCTCCAGCGATCCATTTATGGACTGGTGCAAGCCTCTTGTAGTTGGAATATACGCTTTAATAGTGTGATCAAATCATATGGTTTTATACAGACTTTTGGAGAAGCCTGTATTTACAAGAAAGTGAGTGGGAGCTTTGTAGCATTCCTAATATTATATGTGGATGACATATTGTTGATTGGAAATGATACAAAATTTCTGGATAGCATAAAAGGATACTTGAATAAGAGTTTTTTATGAAAGACCTCGGTGAAGCTGCTTATATATTGGGCATCAAGATCTATAGAGATAGATCAAGACGCTTAATTGGACTTTCACAAAGCACATACCTTGATAAAGTTTTGAAGAAGTTCAAATTGGATCAGTCAAAGAAAGGGTTCTTGCCTGTGTTACAAGGTGTGAAGTTGAGTCAGACTCAATGCCCGACCACTGCAAAAGATAGAGAGAAAATGAAAGTCATTCCCTATGCCTCAGCCATAGGTTCTATCATGTATGCAATGCTGTGTACCAGACCTGATGTGTGCCTTGCTATAAGTATAGTAGGGAGGTACCAAAGTAATCCAGGAGTGGATCACTGGACAGCGGTCAAGAACATCCTGAAATACCTGAAAAGGACTAAGGATATGTTTCTCGTTTATGGAGGTGACAAAGAGCTCGTCATAAATGGTTACGTCGATGCAAGCTTTGACACTGATCCAGATGACTCTAAGTCACAAACCGGATACCTATTTATATTGAATGGAGGAGCTATTAGTTGGTGCAGTTCCAAGCAGAGCGTCGTGGCGGGATGTACGTGTGAAGCGGAGTACATAGCTGCTTCAAAAGTAGCAAATGAAGGAGTCTGGGTGAAGGAGTTCATATACGATCTTGATGTAATACCTAGTGCATTGGGTCCAATGAAAATCTTTTGTGACAATACTGGAGCAATAGCCTTGGCGAAGGAATCCAGATTTCACAAGAGAACCAAACACATCAAGAGACGCTTCAATTCCATCCGCGATCTAGTCAAGGAGGGAGACATAGAGATTTGCAAAATACATACGGATCTGAATGTTGCAGACCTGTTGACTAAGCCTCTTCCACGAGCAAAACATGATCAGCACCAAGACTCTATGGGTGTTAGAATCATTACTATGTAATCTAGATTATTGACTCTAGTGCAAGTGGAAGACTGAAGGAAATATGCCCTAGAGGCAATAATAAAGTTGTTATTTATATTTCCTTATATCATGATAAATGTTTGTTATTCATGCTAGAATTGTATTAACCGGAAACTTAGTACATGTGTGAATACATAGACAAAACAGAGTGTCCCTAGTATGCCTCTACTTGACTAGCTCGTTGATCAAAGATGGTTGTGTTTCCTGACCATAGACATGTGTTGTCATTTGATGAACGGGATCACATCATTAGAGAATGATGTGATGGACAAGACCCATCCGTTAGCTTAGCATAATGATCATTTAGTTTTATTGCTATTGCTTTATTCATGACTTATACATGTTCCTCTGACTATGAGATTATGCAACTCCCAAATACCGGAGGAACACCTTGTGTGCTATCAAACGTCAAAACGTAACTGGGTGATTATAAAGATGCTCTACAGGTGTCTCCGAAGGTGTTTGTTGGGTTGGCATAGATCGAGATTAGGATTTGTCACTCTGTGTATCGGAGAGGTATCTCTGGGCCCTCTCGGTAATGCACATCACTATAAGCCTTGCAAGCAATGTGACTAATGAGTTAGTTGCGGGATGATGCATTAAGGAACGAGTAAAGAGACTTGCCGGTAATGAGATTGAACTAGGTATGATGATACCGACGATCGAATCTCGGGCAAGTAACATACAGATGACAAAGGGAACAACGTATGTTGTTATGCGGTTTGACCGATAAAGATCTTCGTAGAATATGTAGGAGCCAATATGAGCATCCAGGTTCCGCTATTGGTTATTGACCGGAGATGTGTCTTGGTCATGTCTACATAGTTCTCAAACCCGTAGGGTCCGCACGCTTAACATTCGATGACGATTTGTATTATAAGTTATGTGTTTTGGTGATCAAAGTTTGTTCGGAGTCCCATATGAGATCACAGACATGACGAGGAGTCTCGAAATGGTCGAGAGGTAAAGATTAATATATTGGAAGGTTGTATTCGGACATCGGAATGGTTCCGAGTGATTCGGGTATTTTATTGGAGTACCGAGGTGTTACCGGAACCCCCCAGGGGAAATCATGGGCCGCATGGGCCATGGGAGAGAAGAGGGGGCAGCCCACAAGGGGGAGGCGCCCCCCCCCAAGGGGAGTCCGAATAGGAAGGGGAGGGGGCGCGGACCCCCCTTTCCCTCTTTCTCTCGTCTCCTTCCCTCTTTCCCCCTCCGTTGGAAGGAAAAGGTGGGGGGGGGGGATCCTACTTGGACTAGGAGTCCAACTAGGACTCCCGCTTTTGGCACGCCCCTCCTAGGCCGCCGGCCTCCTCCTCCCCCATTTATATACGTGGGCAGGGGGAACCCCAAAGGAGACCAAGATTTGTCTTAGCCGTGTGCAGTGCCCCCCTCCATAGTTTACTCCTCCGGTCATAGCGTCGTAGTGCTTAGGCGAAGCCCTGCACAGAGCACATCACGAACACCGTCGCCACGCTGTCGTGCTGACAGAACTCTCCCCTGACCCTCTACTGGATCAAGAGTTCGAGGGACATCATCGAGCTGAACGTGTGCTGAACACGGAGGTGCCGTACGTTCGGTACTTGGATCGGTTGGATCGTGAAGACGTTCGACTACATCAACCACGTTAACCTAACGCTTCCGCTTTCGGTCTACGAGGGTACGCGGACACACTCTCCCCCTCTTGTTGCTATGCATCTCCTAGATAGATCTTGCGTGATCGTAGGAATTTTTTTAAATTGCATGATACAGTTCCCAACAGTATATATATTAATTAAGCCTGTGCTGACTAGCTAATTGATGCATTACTTGTTTTGGTATGTACATATATTAACTCTTCTTTCTTCTTCTATAGCCCTCCGGATCGAGGCCCGAAGAAAAGGTTGCGCCAGGATGAAAGGTTCATGATCACAGCAATCTCGGACGATGGCCAACCGATTGAACCCAGGCGGACCAAGGAAGCATTTTCTGCTCAGTGCGGAGCAATTGTTAGGGACATCATCCCGATCAGCATCCAGCTATGGAATAAGCCTAAGAACGAAGACCCTCAAGTTTCTTATGTCACCGATAGACAGAAAGATGATCTTTGGACCTCGCTGAAGGCAAATTTCACCCTACCGCCAGAGGAGGATCTGAATAAGCCAGTTATAGAGCCACTGGTCAAGGCGTGTGCTCTTAAGAAGATGGCAGATTTATTCAGGAGGTGGAAGAATGAGTTGAAATCAACGTTTGCCGACAAAGGGAAGACTGCAGAATTCACTAGCCGATTTGAGAAGATAAGAGATCACTGGCCCGCATTTGTGGCCTACAAGACATCGGACAAGAGTAAGAAGATGTCAGACACAAACAAGATAAATGCTGCAAAGAAGCTGTATCACCATCGCACGGGGTCAGGCGGCTACTATTGGGGAACGTAGTAATTTCAAAAAAATTCCTACGAACACGCAAGATCTATCTAGATGATGCATAGCAATGAGAGGGGAGAGTGTTGTCTACGTACCCTCGTAGACCGAAAGCGGAAGCGTTATGACAACGTGGTTGATGTAGTCGTACGTCTTCACGATCCGACCGATCCTAGCACCGAACGTACGCTACCTCCGCGATCTGCACACGTTCAGCTCGGTGACGTCCCACGAACTCTAGATCCAGCTGAGGTCGAGGGAGAGTTTCGTCAGCACGACGGCGTGATGACGGTGTTGATGAAGTTACCGACGCAGGGCTTCGCCTAAGCACTACAACGATATGATCGAGGTGGAAATCTGTGGAGGGGGGCACTGCACACGGCTAAACAATCAACCTGTGTGTTCTAGGGTGCCCCCTACCCCCGTATAGGATCAAGGGGGAGGCCGGCCGGCCCTCATAGGGCGCGCCCCAAGTAGGATTCCTACTAGGAATCCTATTCCTAGTAGGTTTCCAACAAGGGAAGAGAGGGGGAAGGAAGGAGAGGGAGAGAGGGAGAAGGAAAGGGGGGCGCCGCCCCCCCTTCCCTAGTCCAATTCGGACCCAAGGCGGAGGGGGAGCGTGGCCTACCCTAGCCGCCCCTCTCTCTCTACACTAAGGCCCATGTGGCCCATTAGTTCCCCCGGGGGGTCCGGTAACCCTCCGACACTCCAGTTTTATCCGAAACTTCTCCGAAACATTTCCGGTGTCCGAATATAGTCGTCCAATATATCAATCTTTATGTCTCGACCATTTCGAGACTCCTCATCATGTCCGTGATCACATCCTGGACTCTGAACTACCTTCGGTACATCAAAACACATAAACTCATAATATCGACCGTCATCGAACGTTAAGCGTGCGGACCCTACGGATTCGAGAACTATGTAGACATGACCGAGACACTTCTCCGGTCAATAACCAATAGCTGAACCTGGATGCTCATATTGGCTCCTACATATTCTACGAAGATCTTTATCGGTCAAACCGCATAACAACATACGTTGTTCCCTTTGTCATCGGTATGTTACTTGCCCGGGATTCGATCGTCGGTATCTATATACCTAGTTCAATCTCATTACCGGCAAGTCTCTTTACATGTTCCGTAATGCATCATCCCGTGACTAACTCATTAGTCACATTGCTTGCAAGGCTTATAGTGATGTGCATTCCGAGAGGGCCCAGAGATACCTCTCCGAAACACGGAGTGACAAATCCTAATTTCGATCTATGCCAACCCAACAAACACCATCGGAGACACCTGTAGAGCATCTTTATAATCACCCAGTTACGTTGTGACGTTTGATAGCACACTAAGTGTTCCTCCGGTATCCGGGAGTTGCATAATCTCATAGTCATAGGAACATGTATAAGTTATGAAGAAAGCAATAGCAACAAACTAAACGATCATAGTGCTAAGCTAACGGATGGGTCATGTCAATCACATCATTCTCTAATGATGTGATCCCATTCATCAAATGACAACTCATGTCAATGGCTAGGAAACTTAACCATCTTTGATCAACGAGCTAGTCAAGTAGAGGCATACTAGTGACACTCTGTTTGTCTATGTATTCACACATGTACTAAGTTTCCGGTTAATACAATTCTAGCATGAATAATAAACATTTATCATGATATAAGGAAATATAAATAACAACTTTATTATTGCCTCTAGGGCATATTTCCTTCAGTCTCCCACTTGCAGTAGAGTCAATAATCTAGATTACATTTTAATGATTCTAACACCCATGGAGTCTTGGTGCTGATCATGTTTTGCTCGTGAGAGAGGCTTAGTTAATGGGTCTGCAACATTCAAATCCGTATGTATCTTGCAAATTGTATGTCCCCTTCCGACACTTGATGATGGATGGAATTGAAGCGTCTCTTCATGTGTTAGGTTCTCTTGTGAAATCTGGATTCCTTCGCCAAGGCAATTGCTCCAGTATTGTCACAAAATATTTTCATTGGACCCGATGCACTAGGTATGACACCTAGATCGGATATGAACTCCTTCATCCAGACTCCTTCATTTGCTGCTTCCAAAGCAGCTATGTATTCCGCTTCACACGTAGATCCCGCCACGACGCTCTGCTTTGAACTGCACCAACTGAGCTCCACCATTCAATATAAACACGTATCCGGTTTGTGACTTAGAGTCATCCGGATCAGTCTCAAAGCTTGCATCGACGTAACCATTTACGACGAGCTATTTGTCACCTCTATAAACGAGAAACATATCCTTAGTCCTTTTCAGGTATTTCAGGATGTTCTTGACCGCTGTCCAGTGATCCACTCCTGGATTACTTTGGTACCTCCCTACTATACTTATAGCAAGGCACACATCAAGTCTGGTACACAACATTGCATACATGATAGAACCTATGGTTGAAGCATAGGGAATGACTTTCATTTCTCTCTATCTTCTGCAGTAGTCGGGCATTGAGTCTCACTCAACTTCACACCTTGTAACACAGACAAGAACCCTTTCTTTGACTGGTCCATTTTGAACTTCTTCAAAATCTTATCAAGGTATGTGCTTTGTGAAAGTCCAATTAAGCGTCTTGATCTATCTCTATAGATCTTGATGCCCAATATATAAGCAGCTTCACCGAGGTCTTTCATTGAAAAACTTCTTATTCAAGTATCCTTTTATGCTATCCAGAAATTCTATATCATTTCCAATCAACAATATGTCATCCACATATAATATTAGAAATGCTACAGAGCTCCCACTCACTTTCTTGTAAATACAGGCTTCTCCAAAAGTCTGTATAAAACCATATGCTTTGATCACACTATCAAAACGTTTATTCCAACTCCGAGAGGCTTGCACGAGCCCATAAATGGATCGCTGGAGCTTGCACACTTTGTTAGCATCCTTTGGATCGACAAAACCTTCTGGTTGCATCATATACAACTCTTCTTCCAGAAATCCATTCAGGAATGCAGTTTTGACATCCATTTGCCAAATTTCATAATCATAAAATGCGGCAATTGCTAACATGATTCGGACAGACTTAAGCATCGCTACGGGTGAGAAAGTCTCATCGTAGTCAACTCCTTGAACTTGTCGAAAACCTTTCGCAACAAGTCGAGCTTTGTAGACAGTAACATTACCGTCAGCGTCAGTCTTCTTCTTGAAGATCCATTTATTCTCGATGGCTTGCCGATCATCGGGCAAGTCAACCAAAGTCCACACTTTGTTCTCATACATGGATCCCATCTCAGATTTCATGGCCTCAAGCCATTTTGCGGAATCTGGGCTCATCATCGCTTCCTCATAGTTCGTAGGTTCGTTATGGTCTAGTAACATGACGTCCAGAACAGGATTACCGTACCACTCTGGTGCGGATCTTACTCTGGTTGACCTACGAGGTTCAGTAGTAACTTGATCTGAAGTTTCATGATCACTATCATTAGCTTCCTCACTAATTGGTGTAGGAATCACTCGAACTGATTTCTGTGATGAACTACTTTCCAATTCGGGAGAAGGTACAATTACCTCATCAAGTTCTACTTTCCTCCCACTCACTTCTTTCGAGAGAAACTCCTTCTCTAGAAAGGATCCATTTTTACCAACGAATATCTTGCCTTCGGATCTGTGATAGAAGGTGTACCCAACAGTCTCCTTTGGGTATCCTACGAAGACACATTTCTCCGATCTGGGTTCGAGCTTATCAGATTGAAGCTTTTTCACATAAGCATCGCAACCCCAAACTTTCAAAAACGACAATTTGGGTTTCTTGCCAAACCAAAGTTCATAAGGTGTCGTCTCAACGGATTTAGATGGTGCCCTATTTAACGTGAATACAATCGTATCTAAAGCATAACCCCAAAACGATAGCAGTAAATCAGTAAGAGACATCATAGATCGCACCATATCTAATAAAGTGCGGTTACGACGTTCGGACACACCATTACGTTGTAGTGTTCCAGGTGGCGTGAGTTCTGAAACTATTCCACATTGTTTCAAATGAAGACCAAACTCGTAACTCAAATATTCTCCTCCACGATCAGATCGTAGAAATTTTATTTTCTTGTTACGATGATTTTCTACTTCACTCTGAAATTCTTTGAACTTTTCAAATGTTTCAGACTTATGTTTCATCAAGTAGATATACCCATATCTGCTCAAATCATCTGTGAAGGTCAGAAAATAACGATACCCGCCGCGAGCATCAACACTCATCGGACCACATACATCAGTATGTATTATTTCCAACAAGTCTGTTGCTCGCTCCATTATTCTGGAGAACGGAGTTTTAGTCATCTTGCCCATGAGGCATGATTCGCAAGTATCAAGTGATTCCAAAATCCCATCAGCATGGAGTTTCTTCATGCGCTTTACACCAATATGACCTAAACGGCAGTGCCACAAATAAGTTGCACTATCATTATTAAACTTATATCTTCTGGCTTCAACACTATGAATATGTGTATCACTACTATCGAGATTCAATAAAAATAGACCACTCATCAAGGGTGCATGACCATAAAAGATATTACTCATATAAATAGAACAACCATTATTCTCCGATTAAATGAATAACCGTCTCGCATCAAACAAGATCCAGATATAATGTTCATGCTCAACGCTGGCACCAAATAACAATTATTCAGGTCTAAAACTAATCCCGAAGGTAGATGAGGTAGCGTGCCGACGCGATCACATCGACTTTGGAACCATTTCCCACGCGCATCGTCACCTCGTCCTTAGCCAATCTTCGCTTAATCCGTAGCCCCTGTTTCGAGTTGCAAATATGAGCAACAGAACCAGTATCAAATACCCAGGCGCTACTGCGAGCATTAGTTAAGTACACATCAATAACATGTATATCAAATATACCTTTCACTTTGCCATCCTTCTTATCCGCCAAATACTTGGGGCAGTTCCGCTTCCAGTGACCAGTCCCTTTGCAGTAGAAGCACTCAGTCTCAGGCTTAGGTCCAGACTTGGGCTTCTTCACTTGAGCAGCAACTTGCTTGCCGTTCTTCTTGAAGTTCCCCTTCTTCCCTTTGCCCTTCTTCTTGAAACTGGTGGTCTTGTTGACCATCAACACTTGATGCTCCTTCTTGATTTCTACCTCCGCAGCCTTTAGCATCGCGAAGAGCTCGGGAATTGTCTTATCCATCCCTTGCATATTATAGTTCATCACGAAGCTTTTGTAGCTTGGTGGCAGTGATTGAAGAACTCTGTCAATGACACTATCATCAGGAAGATTAACTCCCAGTTGAGTCAAGTGGTTGTGGTACCCAGACATTCTGAGTATATGTTCACTGACAGAACTATTCTCCTCCATTTGCAGCTGTAGAACTTATTGGAGACTTCATATCTCTCAATCCGGCCATTTGCTTGAAATATTAACTTCAACTCCCGGAACATCTCATATTGTCCATGACGTTCAAAACGTCGTCGAATTCCCGGTTCTAAGCCATAAAGCATGGCACACTGAACTATCGAGTAGTCATCAAAATGCGTCTGCCAGGCATTCACAATGTCTGCAGTTGCTGGCGCGGGTGGTACACCTAGTGGTGCTTCCAGGACGTAATCCTTCTGTGCAGCAATGAGGATAATCCTCAAGTTACGGACCCAGTCCGTGTAGCTGCTACCATCATCTTTCAACTTAGCTTTCTCTAGGAACGCATTAAAATTCAACGGAATAGTAGCACGGGCCATTTATCTACAACAACATAGACATGCAAAATACTATCAGGTACTAAGTTCATAATAAATTACAGTTCAATTAATCATATTACTTAAGAACTCCCACTTAGATAGACATCCCTCTAATCATCTAAGTGATCACGTGATCCAAATCAACTAAACCATGTCCGATCATCACGTGAGATGGAGTAGTTTTCAATGGTGAACATCACTATGTTGATCATATCTACTATATGATTCACGCTCGACCTTTCGGTCTCAGTGTTCCGAGGCCATATCTGCATATTGCTAGGCTCGTCAAGTTTAACCCGAGTATTCTGCGTGTGCAAAACTGGCTTGCACCCGTTGTATGTGAATGTAGAGCTTATCACACCCGATCATCACGTGGTGTCTCGGCACGACGAACTGTCGCAACGGTGCATACTCAGGGAGAACACTTATACCTTGAAATTTAGTGAGAGATCATCTTATAATGCTACCGCCGAACTAAGCAAAATAAGATGCATAAAGGATAAACATCACATGCAATCAATATAAGTGATATGATATGGCCATCAGCATCTTGTGCCTTTGATCTCCATCTCCAAAGCACCATCATGATCACCATTGTCACCGGCTTGACACCTTGATCTCCATCGAAGCATCGTTGTCGTCTCGCCAACTATTGCTATCACGACTATCGCTACCGCTTAGTGATAAAGTAAAGCAATTACATGGCGATTGCATTTCATACAATAAAGCGACACCATAAGGCTCCTGCCAGTTGCCGATAACTTTTACAAAACATGATCATCTCATACAACAATTTATATATCATCACGTCTTGACCATATCACATCACAACATGCCCTGCAAAAACAAGTTAGACGTCCTCTACTTTGTTGTTGCAAGTTTTACGTGGCTGCTACGGGCTTAGCAAGAACCGTTCTTACCTACGCATTGAAAACCACAACGATTTTTTGTCAAATGTGCTGTTTTAACCTTCAACAAGGACCGGCGTAGCCACACTCGATTCAACTAAAGTTGGAGAAACAGACACCCACTAGCCACCTGTGTGCGAAGCACGTCGGTAGAACCAGTCTCGCGTAAGCGTACGCGTAATGTCGGTCTGGGCCGCTTCATCCAACAATACCGCCGAATCAAAGTATGACATGCTGATAAGCAGTATGACTATTATCGCCCACAACTCTTTGTGTTCTACTCGTGCATATAACATCTACTCATAGACCTGGCTCGGATGCCACTGTTGGGGAACGCAGTAATTTCAAAAAAATTCCTATGAACACGCAAGATCTATCTAGGTGATGCATAGCAACGAGAGGGGAGAGTGTTGTCTACGTACCCTTGTATACCGAAAGCGGAAGCGTTATGACAACGCGGTTGATGTAGTCGTACGTCTTCACGATCCGACCGATCCTAGCACCGAAAATATGGTACCTCCGAGATCTGCACACGTTCAGCTCGATGACGTCCAACGAACTCTAGATCCAGCTGAGGTCGAGGGAGAGTTTCGTCAGCACGACGGCGTGATGAAGTTACCGACGCAGGGCTTCGCCTAAGCACTATAACGATATGACCGAGGTGGAAATCTGTGGAGGGGGGCACCGCACACGGCTAAACAATCAACTTGTGTGTTCTAGGGTGCCCCCTACCCCGTATATAAAGGAGCAAGGGGGAGGCCGGCCGGACCTCATAGGGCGCGCCCCAAGTAGGATTCCTACTAGGAATCCTATTCCTAGTAGGTTTCCAACAAGGGAAGAGAGGGGGAAGGAAGGAGAGGGAGAGAGGGAGAAGGAAAGGCGGGCGCCGCCCCCCTTCCCTAGTCCAATTTGGACCCAACGGGGAGGGGGCATGCGGCCTACCCTAGCCGCCCCTCTCTCTCTTCACTAAGGCCCATGTGGCCCATTAGTTCACCCGGGGGGTTTCGGTAACCCTCCGGCACTCCGGTTTTATCCGAAACTTCTCCGGAACATTTCCGGTGTCCGAATATAGTCGTCCAATATATCAATCTTTATGTCTCGACCATTTCGAGACTCCTCATCATGTCCGTGATCACATCCTGGACTCTGAACTACCTTCGATACATCAAAACACATAAACTCATAATATCGACCGTCATCGAACGTTAAGCGTGCGGACCCTACGGATTCGAGAACTATGTAGACATGACCGAGACACTTCTCCGGTCAATAACCAATAGCTGAACCTGGATGCTCATATTGGCTCCTACATATTCTACAAAGATCTTTATCGGTCAAACCGCATAACAACATACGTTGTTCCCTTTGTCATCGGTATGTTACTTGCCCGAGATTCGATCATCGGTATCTCAATACCTAGTTCAATCTCGTTACCGGCAAGTCTCTTTACTCGTTCCGTAATGGATCATCCCGTGACTTACTCATTAGTCACATTGCTTGCAAGGCTTATAGTGATGTGCATTACCGAGAGGGCCCAGGGATACCTCTCCGAAACACGGAGTGACAAATCCTAATCTCGATCTATGCCAACCCAACAAACACCATCAGAGACACCTGTAGAGCATCTTTATAATCACCCAATTACGTTGTGACGTTTGATAGCACACTAAGTGTTCCTCCAGTATTCGGGAGTTGCATAATCTCATAGTCATAGGAACATGTATAAGTTATGAAGAAAGCAATATCAACAAACTAAACGATCATAGTGCTAAGCTTACGGATGGGTCATGTCAATCACATCATTCTCTAATGATGTGATCCCGTTCATCAAATGACAACTCATGTCAATGACTAGGAAACTTAACCATCTTTGATCAACGAGCTAGTCAAGTAGAGGCATACTAGTGACACTCTGTTTGTCTATGTATTCACACATGTACTAAGTATCCGGTTAATACAATTCTAGGATGAATAATAAACATTTATCATGATATAAGGAAATATAAATAACAACTTTATTATTGCCTCTAGGGCATATTTTCTTCAGCTACCTCAAAGCCCGGCCGTTGTGGGACAAAGCTGAGAATGACCTGATTGCTAAAGGGGTCGAACCAGAGACATTGAACTGGCCAGACCGTTCAAGGACTTGGTTCTTCGGGGTTGGGGGAACTTTGGACCCTGAAACAGGGAAGTGCGTTTGGACGGACGAGCAACTTGCAATACCCGTCAAGAAGCTTCAGAAGTATATCGCCGCAGCGCAGGACGGGACGTTCATTCCCGACAGAGAGAAGGACGAGCTGACTAAGGCCCTCGGGAATCCTGAGCACCCTGGACGAACACGAGGCACGCCACGCTCCATTGCGTGGAAGGTTGGGTTTCCCGGCACAGGCGGTTACAAAACCCGGGAGAGGAAGAGGAATCAGGAGCTGAGCGAAATGCAGAAGCTCAATGCAAGAGTACAAAAGCTAGAGGAACAAGTTGAGAGCCAGCGAGCGGCCGGAGCTCCATCTCAGCGGCACGAAGCTACCCCGCCATCTCAGCAGAGAAGCAGCGTGGCTTCCACGCAGCTCATTCAGCATCCTGACTTCACGGCTATTAGCTACCCCATGGATGCTATCACGGAGACTCAACATTGCCAGCTTATGACGAAATGCCAGAACCTCACCTTGAAGGCGGCTGTCGGCTCTGTTGCACCTCCTCAACCCGACGGAACTTTTCACTGCCGTTCGATTCCACATGGCCATGCTGTTGTGATGGTGGATGAAGTAATGGAGGGATTTGAGGAGCTCGAGCTTGACCACCCTACAGGTGAAGGGGAGATTCAGCTGGGTCTTGCTCTGAAGACTCCATGTCTATGGCGGAAGGCGTACATCAAGCTTCCAAACTGGACGCCTCCGCCCCCTCCTCCTCCGACGAGTCAGGACACTCCGCCTCCTCCGGCGCGCCCGAGCAGTCCGCCTCCTCCTCCGCCTTGTCAGTAATGGCGAAAGACAGACGCGCCGCTCCGGCTCCTTCGGCGCTTTGGAGCACTCCGCCTCGTAAGCAACAGCGGAAGAGAGATGCCGCCGCTCCGACGGCTAGCAGTACAAGCAGAGGCGGGAGGAAATTCAGATACAGTCCATCTCTCAAGCCTCTGGAAAAGTTACCATATGAGAGGACCGAGAAGGAAAACGAGGACATCTGTCGTGCCCAAGTGAGGGACCATTTTGCAAAGAAACCTCCACCTCCGAAGGAGAGGATAGATCCGGTGAAAGCGAAGCACACTCTCGATGCCCTGAAGCGACCACCACCGCCTCCGCCGGATTCCAACTATGTCCGCGCTCTTGAAAGGACATATCAAGATGCGCGGCGGTCGGGAACTACTTCCAGTGATAGAAGGTTAGCAGAACGAAGAAGCGGGGAAAAAATTCCCCAACTCGGCGAACAGGAGAACCAATCGTGCCCCCCGCTCAAGGTGTCTAGCGATACCGTCGCTAATCTGCCGGGGATGGTGCCCAGTACCAATCCTGCTGATTACCTGGGTGATGATGTGGTGTCTAAAACAATGGAGGTGGACGAATTCAGGTACCAGTACGGGAAGCCTCTCGTCAAAGATGGAAGTCCTCCTCTAACAACGATGATGCGAAGATTCCATCAATGGTGCATGAAAACCTGCAGCGAGTGTGGGAAGGATGTTTTGACGATGAGAATTAAAGAGGAGCACGACCTCATTGGAACTGGTTTGTTCTCTGTTGAATTTGACGAGTTATTCCAGTTATACAATCAAAAGGCCATCGACAAAACACTCGTGACTTGCTACTGTCTGTAAGTACTACTTCTGTAATTAAGTCTCTATATATAGCTCAGGTCGATCATTGCATTTGTATATATAATTATCCTCACTATATTATGCAGATTGAAGATCGCCGAATGCAGAAAAGCAGAAATCTGGAACATTGGTTTCATTAACCCAAATATCATACATGAATGGACGGTTACACACAATGTCATAGAAACCGAGGACAACTTGCTACAATCGTTGCTCAAAAATCAAAACAAAGATAAAATACTCGTTCCTTACAACTTCAAGTGAGTGTTACTGTCTTATGCATTATTCGGTTTCCCTTATTACTTGAGGTTATAGTAATGTAATTGATGAGTTATGCAGGCGCGCGCAACTCCCACTATATTCTCCTAGAGATTAAGCTTGAGCAGGGAGTAGTAACCGTTTTAGACTCGAGACGAAAAGATCCCCAGGAGTATGCGGACATGACTGAAATGTTCTAGAAGTAAGTTCAATCGGTCATTATCGCACCATATCGGCAACTTTGTTCATTTCCTGATATCAAGTAATTATTTTCTTTGTCTGACAGGGTTTGGAAAGAGTTCACCGTAATTACTCCGGGACTGCCGAGCGAGCTGCGATTTACGTACCCGAAAGTAAGTACTACTAGCTAGTTCCGCGCATCTCCCATTGATTCTAGCTAGTTTCATCAATACCATTTATAATGCTTGCTTATCAGTTTGATTGACCTCTGTTTCTTGTAAAGTGGTTGTGGCAGGAAGGCGGGAATGATTTTTGTGGATACTACGTTTGCAAGTTCATCCGCCACATGACCTGTGAGCGGGGCTACTCTAAAAAACAATATGAAGTGCGTAAGCAAAAATATTCACAATTTTATTTTATTACCATCATTTGTGTTGAGTTTCATTCACATACATGTATTGACCCTCTTCTTCAATTTAGATCTGGCAGATGCGGGATGAACTCCTACCACAAGATCGCATATGAGAAATTCAAGAGGAATTGGCGGGATTCTTTCTTGACCATGTCATCAATAAAGCCGGAGAATACCATGTGGAAATTGATATAGACATAAGATGTTAGGGATTGTAAGAGATCTTATATTGTATATATGTAGCAAGTAGCGTCAGATAGATATATGGAAACTTGTTGTTCAACCAATCTCTCGGAGAAAGAGAGGTCGATCACTTCTCTCTGTATATGTTCATGATGATCTTGTGTATTTAATGGTTCCTCATTTGCTTACTAGCTAGCGTGTCAAGTTCTCTCTATACGTATGGTAGCTAGCGTCGACCAAGCACGGAGATAAGAGAGGTCACTTCTCTCCATTAGCTAGCTAACACAATATATGAAACCCCTAAATTAACCCTCCAAAACCCCCTAACCCCCCCCCCCCCTCCTCTTCAAAAAAAACAAAAACCCCAGCTCCTGAGCTGCTGACGCGTGGATGCCATTTGGTCCCGGTTGGTGTTACCAACCGGGACTAAAGGACCTCCTGCCTGGGCTCGCCGCAGCGGCCCCATGGAGCACCATTTGTCCCGGTTCGTAAGCGAACCTTTAGTCCCAACCCTTTAGTCCCGGTTCCGGAACCGGGGCTAATGGGCCTCTGGAACCGGGACAAATGGGCCTCTGGAGCCGGGACAAATGGTCCGTTTTCTACTAGTGTGCCCACATCCTTGGCGATTTGATTTCTAGATCATCCTCTCAATTCCCACTTTTATTTCTCCCCGTTCACGGCTTGGATTGTCAATCGCTGCCTGGCCGAGACGCCAGTTGCTACATCTGCACACGGAATATCTTGTGCTTTTGCGCACCACTGCTAAAGTGACCAATCCACGATCACAAATGGGCCGAACTTGTAGGACGCAAGGAGCAAGATATATTCGTTTGACATGTAAATTTGTATGAGTCAGACCTATTTTCAAGGACATTTTGCTATTGGTTTAAATTTTGCACCCCGGCCCCCTTAATTTGTGTCATGCTCCGCCACTGCAGCCAAGCAAATAATTTGCACTTCTGGGGGAGCCCAGTTCTTGCACACCAACAGGGGCATATCCGTGTCCACCAGCCTAAGGAATCGGGCGCTATAAGGCGACGCCGCAGAATATTGGTCATCATTGTGAGCTTCCATGAAATTGTATTAGCCACGTCGAGCTTGAGGTGGCCGTATGATAGCTTCCCCCATGGTTGACGAGCTCAAATAGATGGTTAACAGTGAGGTTCCCACCAATATGCACTTGGGAAATCCAAAAAAATGTTGTGCAAGGCCTTCTGGGAGGAGCAATTTCTTCTTTTCTTCCTTTAGAAAGATCGAAAATATTTGGCGTGATGTATTCCAGCCAAGCAGATTCTCAGAATGAGGCCCGAAGACCGTCCCCAACCAAATCCTGGGTGGCAGCCACGGAAATATCTTTATCCTTATTATTGTAAGAGTAATGCTACACGTACAAACAAGTTACAAGGTTTTACGAAGAGGATTAATTTGATTGGTCAATAGGTGGGGAGGCGGCCCACCCCCCTGAAAATCGGGGGGGGGGGGGGGGGGGGGCAAGTTTGTGATTGGTTAGTAGAGGAAAAAATCAGCGTGTAATTGCGTGTAGCTCTTTATATGTTTAACATTATTGTTATTGTAAAGGGTTCCCCAAAATGACTCCTGGCTTTATCGGATCTGACCAAGCAGTCCACAAACAACGGATGTGAAGGGCAGCAACATTTTTGTCCAAATTGTGAATACCCAGGAAATATCTTTAATCATAACTACAGCCTCTAGACACCCGCAAAAAAAAAACCTACAGCCTCCAAACAATCACTCCATCAATAGGTAGATTAGAGCCAAAGAAACACCCTCAATGTTTGCAAGAATTTCAGCTTCCAAAACATCATTAAGCAGTTAAGCCATTGATACCATATATTCGCAAAAAAAAAGCCATTGATACCGTGGTACACAAGTACTACGTACTACATACATCACTTAACCTCACACGTCACACGTATACAATTCAAAAGAAAGAAAGAAACTTCACTCACACGTACGGTAACACACACAAGCATCACGGCATGCACGGCGATTCCAACAGCGAGAACAATACACACACAAAAGCATGCGCAAATTATCTACGGTACACCACAGCAAATTATCCTGGCACGTACGGGCATATGTACTTGTCACGCGGTGGCGATGGGCGCGGCGTCCGCCTTCATGGCCTCGAAGCGCGGCTCCTTGGCCTCGAACTTGTGGCGCATGTACAGGTTCATGTAGTCCTCGAACACGAACCTCGGGTACACGGCGCTCCCGGCACGCTCCGCCTCCTCCGACGGCTCCTCGACGAGCGCCGTGGCCGGGAAGATGACGGCGTCGGCGCCGGGGTTGTAGAATGAGGCGATGGACATGCGGTTGCCGTCGGGTCGGGTGAGCACGCGGTGCATCACGCTCTTGTACCGCCCATTGGTGATCACCTCCAGCTGGTCGCCGATGTTGACGACTATGGCGTGGCGCATGGGCGGCACGTCGACCCATGCTCCGTCCTTGAGCAGCTGGAGCCCGCTGACCTGATCGTCCTGGAAAAGCATGATGACGCCGCCGGCGTCGGTGTGCGCGCGTAGGCCGTCCACCATGTCCGGCCGCGGGCACGGCGGGTAGCTGCTGACCTTGGTGCCGAACGTCGGGCCCCAGGAACCGGCGAAGGCCTGCTTCAGGTAGCCCAGCTCCAGACCCAGGTTCTCGCACAGCAGGTCCAGCACCTTCTCCGCCAGCTTCTCGATCTCCGCCGCGAATTCCTTCATCACTTGCCTGCAACGACGACACGGAAAAGGCAAAGTGTCACTTGCTAAAAAGATGATTCCATTCCAATCGCTTAAGTGCGTATACCTGTAGTGGTGGTCGAGGTCGGGCAGGTCGGCGAGGTTGGAGGCAGGGAGGTGGCGGACGAAGAAGGTGCTCTCCCAGTCCACGTCCTTCACGTCGGCGCCCTTCTCGCCGGCCTCCAGCGTCTTCGCCGCGAACTCCTTGAACTGCTCCTCCCGGCACGCCGCGTAGTGGGCCTTGCTCGCCCGCTCCACCTCGTCCAGCAGCTCGTGCGAGATGCCATGGTTCAGCAGCTGCAAACATATACGAGTATATCAAGAATCATCAAGCACTACGTTCATAAATCACTCTGCTATAAGAGAATTCTATGTGTGTGGGAGGCAGTGGCACCTCGAAGAAGCCCCAGTTCTCGCAGGCGTCGCCGATGACCCCCATGGCGGCGCCCCTCTCCTGGGTCTCAAGCTTCTCCATGTTGATCACCGGGAAGCTGAACGAAGCAGTAGCATTAGCAGGAATTCCCATTGCTCTCGATCTGATATCTCTCTCCGTCTTTCTATCTCACTCTCCCTATCTGTATGTGTTGTTCTGCTGGTAAGCTGAAGCAGAGAGTGTGTGTGCGCTCTGGGGCCGGCGGGAGCGCCCAATTTTATAGGCGCGCGAGAGAAGGCTATGACCTGGCCGGGGACATACTACGAGATTACGACACAGCTTATATGCTCCAGTTACATAGCAGCGTGCGCGCCGCAACAGCGTGTAGCTTACCGGCGGATCGACACACACATACTCTAACCAAGTTGTCTCCAAGAATATCGCTTCTTGCTAATCAATATGCCCTGATGGAGACGCGGCAGTATATGATAAGTAGTCCTGCTAGCTAGCTCTATCATGATAGGCTCATGGTCTACGTTGGCATATTCTATAAGAGCATGGTTAATAGTATAGCCAGCTGTTGGCTATTATGATCTTGCCATGTCATCTATAATCAGTCTTATAACCGGCAAGTACAAAAAAATGCATATAAATTTGTACTGCTTTGTTGATACATGGCCCACCTCCCTTTCTCACAAAATGTCTAGGAGCACGTGCTACAGCCGGCTGTTAGTGAGTAGTCCGCTTCTCTTCTCTCTCCTTTTCACTCTCCGCCAACTCATTAAAAATATAATATTTAAAGTCTTACAGCCCGTGTATATCATCCTATTGTACCTGCTTTAAGGGTGTGGCTAGGTCTCAGCCGACTGAGACATAACCAAGTATCAGTCAAGTGACATACTCCCTCCGTCCCATAATATAAGAGTGTTTTTGGCACCAAGTATCCATGGACGGAGGGAGTAGCATATAAGAAGAAAAAGGAAAACTAAAAAGATAAAATTGCACAGATCTCTATGAAAGATCAAACGAATATCGACTCAGACATAACTAAGTCTTAGTCGACCGAGATTTAGCAAGACTGATTCTGTAAATACCTAACCTAACTGGACGAGTAGTGTTGGTGAACTCTGTGACGTACGGATGGAGTTGTCCCTTACTTTACATGTGGACAATGACTGAGATTAGGCCTACACCTGATGGAGACGGAGCAGTATGTAGTAGCTAACCTAAGTAGTGTTGATGAGCTCTATGAAGTACGGATGGAGTTGTCTCTCACTTTACAGGCTGATAATGACAGAGATTAGGCATAGTACACCTGACCTGAGCCAGGCCACATGTAGTGGAGTTCTGCTGTCAACAAATATATGGCACTCCTCCAACTTTACATCGATCACTTTGACTGCTGCTTTCCGGGGACACCGGTCGATTCTGCTGAAACATGGCACGTAACTCGATCTATCCATGGATGGATAAGCAGCTAGAGCCTAGTAACTTCGAGCGCTTACCGGATGTCCTACTCAGCAACAGCCAGGAGCAGTAGCTAACTGGCATGTAGATCACTTATTGTCCAGACTCCTGTGTGCCGGTCGACACAAAGCGGGAATGGGAGCACAGCACTCCTGTACGCATCATGCTGCATGGTGCTTTGCAGCTGGACTACCAGACCCCGGCCATGTCCCAGATCGACCCATGGATGGACAGGTCGATCTAACCTCTTCGTCATCCCTGGTCTGATCTCCGCTATGATCAGCGTGTCCACCCCTCTCCCTTCTCCCTAGTGTAACCTTTCTTATCTCGTTTGTCCCTCATGGTAGGGGCCGGGTAAAAGTCCCTTTCTCCAGTCACCAGGACCCATGGCATTGTCCTAAAACTTATCTCCAGCAGTTCGAGAGACCATCCGATGGAGGCAGGGAAAAAGAAGGATCGAGTTCTATCACGAGCACATCATGACATGACTCGGGCACCTCTCGTGGGAATGTGTTTGGTCTGTAATCAAATTTGCAAGCCAACAGTTAGCTACTCCCTCCGGACTGGTATTTCAGTCGGGAGAACAACAGCGTTGCGGCCAAGACTCTTATTAACTCCCCTGAGAGAAGACAGACCCATGAAATTAGCCAACCAGCGCTGCGTAATCTTCCTCGCGTGCAGTTTTAGGTCATCAATTTTACTAAACCAAACACTATGTCTTATTCGTCATGAAAAGCATTTTTTTAATTTACGAAAATCTTTTTTTGGATTCATATACAAATGTGGTTTCTAAACATATATTTTGTCACATATAACATGTATTTGCCGCGTGTTTATTTGTGTGTGCGCGTTTGTGTTGACTGTGTGCATCCTACCTATGCGGAGGCTGGATGTGTACCCATTGTGTTTGTTTACACTTGATGCTTCATTCGAAGTCAATAAAATCCACCCTTCGTCGAAAAACTATAACACATATTTAGCTAGTTAAATTATCGATCTAGAACTATAAACATGCCCTTGCAGTTGGACGTATCTAGTATCTTGGCTTCCCTCCTCCCGCAAAGGATAGATGGGGCTGCCCTTTCCCTAAATAATAAAACCTCATAAAATAAATAGAAGGGGCTGCCCTTTCCCTAAAAAATAAAATAAATAGAAGGGGCCGCCCTTTCCCTCAAAAAAAAAAAGAAGAAGGGGCTGCCCTACGGCATGCAATGGTCCAGCTGTTTTACATGGACGACATGCGGGCCACGGGTGCGCATGCATACACGACGGGCGCTACTCTGCACCGGCGCACCGGCGGAACGATTCGGCCGGTCCACCTAGGCCCATAGGATTCCTAGCGATGCAATGATTGCTAGCCATTGGATATGCCTCCCCCCGCTTTGTCCTTCTTCAGCGAGCGCCGCACATCAGCGACAGGAGGCTGCGGCGCTATCGACCCCCCGCCATAATCCCACGCGAGGCGACCGAGTCCGAAGCATCGCCGCACGCCGGGCTCGCCGATGTTCGCCGCCACTTGTCACCCTCACGCAATATCCTCCTCCCGCTCGAAAAAAATGATCCATGGAGGCACGATGTAACACCCCGAGAATCATGCTACAGTAACTCTCTGTGATTAAGCTAATCATGTTGCTAAACAGGGCTTAATCACATTTGAATCATTTCTTTTCAAACTCCTAATTCAAACTTCAATTAAATTTAAAATGGAAAATAAAAGTTTTCAAAAATTTAAACAAAAATGTTCGGGCCATGCCAGAAATTGCACTGATAATTATTGTGGAGAAAACACATTTTTATAAAATGTCTAAATACTTTTAAATGAAATAAAACAGAAAAGAAAATAAACAAATAAAAAGAAAATACAAAAGAGCACAGAACAAACAAACAAAAAAAAAGGAGAAGGGCCCCCCACTGGACCCCTGCCCCAATTGGGCCGACCCCCGGCCCAGCCGGCCTAGCCCACCTCTCCCACTCGCCCTCCCCTTCCCTGTTCCCCCGACCGGGGTCGGAACAGGGCAGGTCCCCGCCGCACCCCCTCGCCGGCGACGGGGAGGATAAGGACGCCAGCGCCCCCGCCTCCTCGGGCCCCTCTCCCACTCGCCCCCCCCCCCGCTCACCTCTCGGCCTCTGCGCCTCTCCCTTCCCCCCCAGATCCACGCCGCTCCCTCCTTCCCCACGCCCGACGCGGTCGCCGCCGTTCTCCGTCGTTCACGCGGCCACCGAGCCCCGTTCCCCTCCCCGACGTGTCCCCGAGCTCCGCCGCGTCGAGCCCGTCCTCCCCAACCACCTGCTCGAGCCGGGACCCCCTACATCGCCCCCCAACGCCGTCGCCTTCTTCCTCGGGTCGCCGCCGTCTTCTTCGACTCCGGCGACTGCTGCTGCTACTAAGCCACCCACGGGCCTCCGTGTGCCGCGCGGTGAGCTTCTCCCCCTCCTCCCCTGTCCTTTCGCTCTCGCGCGCCCCCTAGCTGCTTCCCCCCCGCGCGCCCGAACGCAGCGCCGCGGAGCTCGCCGCCGGCAAGGCTCCGGTGACCGTTTGGTCACGGGCTCAAGCCCGTTGCACTCCCCACCGCACGTAGATGCTCCCCAGCCCCTCCGCTTGCTCGATAGCACGCCGTAGCCCCGTTTCCGTCGGGCACCCGTGCGCGCCGCCGCCTCCGCCGCTCGCCGGCGCCGATTCCGGCCAGGTCCGGCGAAGCTCCGGCCACCACTAGATGCGGCGCTGCGAGCTCCTTCGAATGAGCCTAGCCCCGCTCCTCCCCGAGCCCCGTAGCGCGATTCCGGCCAACTCCGGCGAGGGGCCGCCGCTGTTTTGGTCGCCGGAGTCGCTCCGGCGCCGGCCGCCGACGTGGCTGGCCTGGGGCCACCCCAGTGCCACTGCCAGTGGGCCCCGTGGGTCCCAGTTGACTGGGTTGACCCAGTCAACTGCTGACTGGGCAGGCCCAGCCACTGACATGCGGGCCCCGCCGCATAATTAACAAAAAAAATGTTTTTATAAATAAAACTAATTAATTAATCTAATTAGGCACTGACAGGTGGGGTCCAGTAGTTAATTAATCTAATTTTAGTTATTTTAATCTTCTAATTAGTCCACTGTCTATGACAGGTAGGACCCACCTGTCTGGTTTGACTGGTCAGCCGACCTGTTGACCTGCTGACGTCAGCATTACCTCATGCTGACGTCATAATTCATTTTTGCTAAATTCAAATAATTCCAGAAATTCAAATAATCTTTGAAAATTCATATCTTTTAAACCGTAACTCGGATGAAAATGTTTTCTATATGAAAGTTGCTCAGAACGACGAGACGAATCCGAATACGCAGTCCGTTCGTCCACCACACCTCCCTAACCTATCGAACTAGCAACTTTCCCCCTCCGGTCCGTCTGTCCGAAAACGCAAAACATCGGGAATACCTTCCCGGATGTTCCCCCCTTCTCGCCGGTACCACCTACTGTCGCGTTAGGACACACCTCGCACTGTTCATTGTCATGTCACGCATCGTCATGCTTATGATTGCATTGTATTTACTGTTTCTTCCCCCCTCTTCTCTCCGGTAGACTACGAGACCGACCCTGCTGCTGCCCAGTTCGACTACGGAGTTGACGACCCCTCCTACTTGCTAGAGCAACCAGGCAAGCCCCCCCCCTTGATCACCAGATATCGCCTATTCTTCTCTATACTGCTTGCATTAGAGTAGTGTAGCATGTTACTGCTTTTCGATATCCTATCCTGATGCATAGCCTATCCTTGCTACTACTGTTGATACCTTTACCTGCAATCCTACATGCTTAGTATAGGATGCTAGATTTCCATCAGTGGCCCTACATTCTTGTCCGTCTGCTGTGCTATACTATCGGGCCGTGATCACCTGGGCGGTGATCACGGGTATATACTTATATACTATATACATGACACATGTGATGACTAAAGTCGGGTCGGCTCGTAGGAGTACCCGCAAGTGGATCTTTGTGGCGGAGCGACAGGGCAGGTTGAGACCGCCTAGGTGAGAGGTGGGCCTGGCCCTGGTCGGCGTTCGCGGATACTTAACACGCTTAACGAGATCTTGGTATTTGATCTGAGTCTGGCCATTTGGTCTATACGCACTAACCATCTACGCGGGAGTAGTTATGGGTATCCCGGCGTCGTGGTATCAGCCGAAGCCTTCTTGACGTCAGCGACTGAGTGGCGCGCGCCGGATTGGACTGGAACGCCACTAGGCTAGGTCTGCTTCCGGCCGCGTACGCAACGTGCAGGTGTGCATAGGGCGATGGGCCCAGACCCCTGCGCGCATAGGGTTAGACCGGCGTGCTGACCTCTCTGTTGTGCTTAGGTGGGGCTGCGACGCGTTGATCTTACGAGGCCGGGCATGACCCAGAAAAGTGTGTCCGGCCAAATGGGATCGAGCGTGTTGGGTTATGTGGTGCACCCCTGCAGGGAAGTTTATCTATTCGAATAGCCGTGTCCCTCGGTAAAAGGACGACCCGGAGTTGTACCTTGACCTTATGACAACTAGAACTGGATACTGAATAAAATACACCCTTCCAAGTGCCAGATACAACCCGGTGATCGCTCTCTAACAGGGCGACGAGGAGGGGATCGCCGGGTAGGATTATGCTATGCGATGCTACTTGGAGGACTTCAATCTACTCTCTTCTACATGCTGCAAGATGGAGATGGCCAGAAGCGTAGTCTTCGACAGGACTAGCTATCCCCCTTTTATTCTGGCATTCTGCAGTTCAGTCCACTGATATGCCCCTTTACACATATACCCATGCATATGTAGTGTAGCTCCTTGCTTGCGAGTACTTTGGATGAGTACTCACGGTTGCTTCTCTCCCTCTTTTCCCCCTTTCCTTTCTATCTGGTTGTCGCAACCAGATGTTGGAGTCCAGGAGCCAGACGCCACCGTCGACGACGACACCTACGACACTGGAGGTGCCTACTACTACGTGCAGCCCGCTGACGACGACCAGGAGTAGTTAGGAGGATCCCAGGCAGGAGGCCTGCGCCTCGTTCGATCTGTATCCCAGTTTGTGCTAGCCTTCTTAAGGCAAACTTGTTTAACTTATGTCTGTACTCAGATATTGTTGCTTCCGCTGACTCGTCTGTGATCGAGCACTTGTATTCGAGCCCTCGAGGCCCCTGGCTTGTATTATGATGCTTGTATGACTTATTTATGTTTTAGAGTTGTGTTGTGATATCTTCCCGTGAGTCCCTGATCTTGATCGTACACATTTGCGTGCATGATTAGTGTACGGTCAAATCGGGGGCGTCACAAGTTGGTATCAGAGCCGACTGCCTGTAGGAATCCCCCTTTCCACACTCCTTGGCCGAAGTCGAGTCTAGACATTACAAAACTTTTACTAACATGGCTGTGTGTCTTACGGGCCCACGTCGCCATTGGGTGGTACTAGGATCTTTTACTCCTCGACCTTTACTCTGGGACTCTGAACTCTCTTCTACTCGGGTTAAACGAATTTACTAACTCTAACACTAGGATCCCGTGACCGCATTCACCCCAAAGTTGGATAAGCCATAGTTGTTTCTTAGAATAGTATTTTGAACAATTCACACACTGTCATTTGACTCCTTTGAAACGTCTTTGCTTTCAGATGGAACCCACGAGGCAGGTCGTTCGCCACACGACGGCCATTGGTGCCTCGGGATCACCTGCGGTGCTAGCTGAGATGATGACCTATCTGGGTTATCGCTGGCACCCTGAGTACACCGTCTACGAGGAGTACCAGGACTTTAACCAGGAGCAGTACCGTGCCATCGTCCACCTCTACTCTCGGGAGTATGACTCCACTACTGTGCTGCACACCGCACATGGTGTTGGTGTGACCATCGATATGGCTGTCCACGATGCTGCCTATGCTGCTCTGACACGTCTTCGTGGAGAGTATCGGGAGTTGGACACCTCCCCTTTCAGGCACATTGCTATCGCATCTGATGTTGGTGCGGAGGGATACTATACTGCTGCCTACTCCACTGTCACCCGAGAGCCCTTCTACCATCAGAACCTGGTTCTGCATGCTGATGGGCTGGATCGAGCTAACCGAGCTCTTCGCCACGAGATGTACACCACCCGTCAGCACCTTTACCGTGCTCTGACGCTGCTGCACCCCTTTGTCCGATCTGGACAGGTACCGCGTACTGCGATCTACCCAGCCAGGACCGTGATGCCCCACGGTGTCGGTTGGCCAGAGGTGGGAGGCTACTCTCCCGCACTTGGTCCTCTTCTGCCACCTGAGCGTCGGGCTCTACACCTGAGTATCCGCGGCCCCCAGTCTGCTGACGTGGAGGGCTATCCGTTGCCTCACTACCAGCTGTCGGGCTATGATTACCTCCACAGTACCTCTTGGGACTGATGTAGTCTTGCTTAGTTAGTATTAGTTGCAGTCGCCGCGAGCCTGTGTGCCGCCTATGATGTTTTAGTCTATGTACTGAACTCTGTGTACTGAACTCTATGCATGACCCCTTTTGTAAGTTATGCCGACTACTATGTAGTAGCTATCGTGCTCCTTTCATTATGCATGTTTCATCATGAATGATTCTTGTCTTTGCAAAATTTCTCAATGCTGAACTACCCCTGTTATATATTAGCAGGATGGTTAGACCAGGTGGTCGTGGTCGTGGTGGCGATGCCCCACCACCACCTGAGTACATGGCTGGTATGATCCAACAGTTTGAACTGAACCGCCAGTTCATGGAAAATATGATGGCTCAGTTTCCTCGCCCCAATATGAACCAGCAGCCAGCCCAAGTGACTCTTCAAGATTTCATACGCCTCAACCCAACCATCTACCGCAGCTCAACTCAGCCTCTGGATGCTGATGACTGGCTCCGTGACATCACCTATGAGATGGAGTCTGCTGATGTAGCCCCTGCCAGCTATGTCACCTTTGCTTCCTTCTTCTTGAAGGGACCCGCAGCTCAATGGTGGGACAGCCACAGGCGTACTCTGCCAGCTGGAACAATCATCACCTGGCCAGACTTCCAAGCTGCTTTCCGTGCCCGCTTCATTCCTCAGGGAGTCATGGACCGGAAGAAGCGTGAGTTCCGCAACCTCACCCAAGGCAACAAAACTGTCGAAGCTTATCAGCGGGAGTTTCTGGACTTGTCCCGCTATGCTGAAGAAGACATTGCAACTGATGCACGCAGACAGGAGAAGTTCCGTGATGGCCTTCAAGCTGACATCAAGCTCGCACTTCTAGTGCATGACTTTGCTGATTTCGCCACCTTGGTGAACAAGGCCATCAATGTCGAAACTGGTCTGCAGGAATACCAGAGCTCTCACAGGCGCAACCGTGACACGGGCTCATCTTCGGGCCCGCCCTCACAGAAGCGTAAGATATGGATCCCGAACAGCATGTACCGTCCAAATGCATCTACCCCAAGGCAGACCTATGCTGCACCTCGTCTGCCTCCACCACCATCTAGGCAGTCAAGACTTCCAGCTCCACCATCCCAAGCTCCTGTTCCCACTCCGAATAATGGCTTGTGCTTCAGGTGTGGTCAACCAGGACACCGTGCTAAAGAATGCAACCAGAACCAGAATCAACTGGCCCTTCCAGCAACTGGCCGTGGTAACAATCAGCCCCGCAACAACAATGCTAAGTCTTATGGTCGTGCTCATGCCAACCACGTTGATCTCAACGAAGCTCAAGACCAGCCTGCTACTGTGATGGGTACACTCCTCGTAAATTCAGTACCAGCATCCGTTTTATTTGATACAGGTGCATCGCATTCATTCATGTCAGAAGATTTTGCATACAAGCACGACGTTAAATGTGAGGAGATGAACACCTCGGTACTGGTCAAAACCCCCGTGGGACAGTGTCAAACCTCCTTGGTTGGCATCGATGTCCCCGTGGAAATCGAAGGGCTGGAATTCTATGCCTCTCCCATTATCCTGAAGTCGTCTAACATCGACCTCATTTTGGGTATGGATTGGTTGAAAGCGCATACTGCTTCTATAGTTTGCGCCACTAAAACCGTCCATCTGCTACACCCTTCAGATGAAATAGTTGCTTACCAAGCTCATCTGGTGCAAAATGCCGAGGCAAGGCTCTATGCATTGAATGCATTGAACGCTGCACCACTCGAGGGCATTGAAAACATTCCCGTCGTGCGTGAATTCCTCGACGTCTTCCCTGAAGAACTTCCAGGGATTCCCCCTGCTAGAGCTGTCGAATTCATCATCGACTTGAAACCAGGCACCACTCCTATAGCCAAGCGACCCTACAAAATGCCGCCGCATGAACTCCTTGAGCTTAAGGAGGAAATCGACAAATCTCTTCGCAAAGGATTCATTCGCCCAAGTTGCTCTCCTTGGGGAGCACCTTCTCTCTTTGTCAAGAAGAAGGATGGGACAAACCGGTTAGTTCAAGACTACCGTCCTATAAACCAAGCTACCATTCAGAATAAATACCCTCTTCCTCGGATCAATGATCTGTATGATCAACTGGCGGGTTCGTCAGTGTTCTCTAAGCTCGACTTGAGGTTGGGCTACCACCAGATCCGTGTTCGCGAAGAGGATATCCCAAAGACCGCCTTCGTGACTCGCTATGGTTCATACGAGTACACCGTCATGTCTTTCGGTTTAACCAATGCTCCAGCCACCTTCTCTCGTCTGATGAACTATATATTCATGGATTACCTCGACAAGTTCGTCGTGGTTTATCTGGATGATATCCTGGTATTTTCCAAGAACGAAGAAGAACATGCTGAACATCTTCGACTTGTGCTGGAAAAGCTACGAGAGCATCAACTATATGCCAAGTTCTCCAAATGTGAATTCTGGCTACCGGAAGTAACCTATCTTGGGCATGTCATCTCTAAGGATGGTATTGCCGTCAACCCCGAGCGAGTTCAGGCTATTCTTGATTGGACTCCTCCCAAGAACGTTAAGCAAGTCAGAAGTTTTCTCGGTCTCGCCAGCTATTGCCGTCGATTTGTCGAGAACTTCTCTAAGATCGCCAGACCTCTGACTAACCTGTTGCATAAGGGCGTCAAGTTCCAATGGACAGACAAATGTCAGGAAAGTTTCCAGGCACTCAAAGACAAGTTGACTTCTGCTCCAGTTCTAGCTCCACCTGATACTAAGAAGGACTTCGTCATTTACTGCGACGCTTCCCGTCAAGGATTAGGCTGTGTCCTAATGCAAGACCGCAAAGTGATTGCTTATGCCTCTCGGCAATTGCGCCCTCACGAAGAGAACTACCCAGTTCACGACCTCGAACTTGCTGTTGTCATTCATGCGCTGAAGCAGTGGCGACATTACCTTCTCGGTAATCGTTGCGAGATCTTCACTGACCACCAAAGTATGAAGTATCTGTTTACTCAGCCAGGTCTGAACCTCCGTCAACAGAGATGGATGGAGCTTGTTGCAGACTTTGACTTGGGTATTTCCTATACACCAGGCAAGGCTAATGTAATGGCTGATGCCTTGAGCCGCAAGTCTTACTGCAACCACCTCCAGGTTCACAAAGTTCAGCCCTCGCTTGTTGAAGAATTCAGGAAGCTGAACCTCCATATTGTTCCTCCGGGTGCACTCGCTCCCCCTCCTAAGGAGTTTGGCAAGGTGAACCTCCACGTTGTTACCCAGGGTTCCCTCAATACCCTAGTTGCTAAACCAGATCTCGAGGACAACATCAAAAGGCTACAGAAGTATGACTCTGAAGCCCACGAGATTAAGCGCTACCTCGCAGAAGGAAAGCCCTCATTCTTCACCATTGCTGAAGATGGCACCTTATACTTCAAGGGCCGCCTAGTGGTGCCATGTGCAGAGAAAAACCTGGATATGACACAGGAAGTTATGAAGGAAGCTCATGATACGCCTCTATGTATCCATCCTGGTAGTACAAAGATGTACCAAGACATCCGTCAGAGATTCTGGTGGTCTAATATGAAGCAAGACATTGCTCGTTATGTTGCTGAGTGTGACGTTTGCCGTCGTATCAAAGCAGAACATCAAAGGCCTGCTGGAACTCTGCAACCTATCTCTATTCCTGAATGGAAATGGGACCATGTTGAGATGGACTTCGTCACTGGATTTCCCAAATCACAGAAAGGTAATGATGCTATTCTTGTCGTCATTGACCGGCTTTCCAAAGTTGCACATTTTCTGGCAGTCAAAGAAACGATCACTGCTAGCCAGTTGGCAACGCTCTATATGTCCAGGATTGTTTCACTCCACGGTATTCCATTGGTTATCAGCTCAGACCGTGGCAGCTTATTCACTTCAAGATTCTGGGCAAGTTTCCAAGAAGCTATGGGAACTCATCTGTCATTCAGTACTGCGTTTCATCCTCAATCGCAAGGGCAAGTTGAACGCGTCAACCAAGTTCTCGAAGACATGCTTCGAGCTTGTGTTATTTCCTTCGGCAAGAAATGGGAGGAATCTCTCCCGTATGCTGAGTTCTCTTATAATAATAGCTATCAAGCTAGTCTGAAGATGGCCCCCTTCGAAGTGTTATATGGACGAAAGTGCCGAACCCCTCTAAACTGGTCAGAAACTAGGGAACGTCCACTCTTCGGTCCGGATATTATCCAAGATGCCGAAGAACAAGTCCGCATTATTCGCGAGAATCTCAAGACTGCTCAGTCACGTCAGAAGAGTCAGTATGACCGTCATCATAAAGACATGGTCTATCAACCTGGCGAAAAGGCTTATCTTCGAGTCACACCTATGAAGGGTGCTCACCGCTTCGGGATCAAGGGCAAACTAGCTCCTCGCTATATTGGCCCATTCACTATTCTCGAAAGGCGTGGAAAAGTGGCATACCAACTGGAGCTACCGCCGAACCTTTCTCAGGTTCACGATGTGTTCCATGTGTCACAGCTCCGCCGTTGCTTCAAGGACCCAATCCGAGCTGTGGATCATGAAGTGCTCGAATTGCAGCAAGACCTCTCCTATAAGGAGCATCCGGTCCGCGTTCTCGACCAAGCTGAACGCCGCACACGTCAGAAGGCGATCAAGTTTCTCAAAGTCCAGTGGTCGCACCATTCTGAAGATGAGGCCACTTGGGAACGAGAGGATCGTCTGCGCGAAGAATACCCCGCACTGTTTCCTTCTACCTCCTAAATCTCGGGACGAGATTTCTTGTAGTGGAGGAGATTTGTAACACCCCAAGAATCATGCTACAGTAACTCTCTGTGATTAAGCTAATCATGTTGCTAAACAGGGCTTGATCACATTTGAATCATTTCTTTTCAAACTCCTAATTCAAACTTCAATTAAATTTAAAATGGAAAATAAAAGTTTTCAAAAATTTAAACAAAAATGTTCGGGCCATGCCAGAAATTGCACTGATAATTATTGTGGAGAAAACACATTTTTATAAAATGTCTAAATACTTTTAAATGAAATAAAACAGAAAAGAAAATAAACAAATAAAAAGAAAATACAAAAGAGCACAGAACAAACAAACAAAAAGAAGAAGAAGGAGAAGCCCCCCCCCCCCCACTGGACCCCTGGCCCAACTGGGCCGACCCCCGGCCCAGCCGGCCTAGCCCACCTCTCCCACTCGCCCTCCCCTTCCCTGTTCCCCCGACCGGGGTCGGAACAGGGCAGGTCCCCGCCGCACCCCCTCGCTGGCGACGTGGAGGATAAGGACGCCAGCGCCCCCCCCCCCCCCCCGCTCACCTCTCGGCCTCTGCGCCTCTCCCTTCCCCCCCAGATCCACGCCGCTCCCTCCTTCCCCACGCCCGACGCGGTCGCCGCCGTTCTCCGTCGTTCACGCGGCCACCGAGCCCCGTTCCCCTCCCCGACGTGTCCCCGAGCTCCGCCGCGTCGAGCCCGTCCTCCCCGACCACCTGCTCGAGCCGGGACCCCCTACATCGCCCCCCAACGCCGTCGCCTTCTTCCTCGGGTCGCCGCCGTCTTCATCGACTCCGGCGACTGCTGCTGCTACTAAGCCACCCACGGGCCTCCGTGTGCCGCGCGGTGAGCTTCTCCCCCTCCTCCCCTGTCCTTTCGCTCTCGCGCGCCCCCTAGCTGCGCCCCTCCCCCCCGCGCGCGCCCGAACGCAGCTCCGCGGAGCTCGCCGCCGGCAAGGCTCCGGTGACCGTTTGGTCACGGGCTCAAGCCCGTTGCACTCCCCACCGCGCGTAGATGCTCCCCAGCCCCTCCGCTTGCTCGATAGCACGCCGTAGCCCCGTTTCCGTCGGGCACCCGTGCGCGCCGCCGCCTCCGCCGCTCGCCGGCGCCGATTCCGGCCAAGTCCGGCGAAGCTACGGCCACCACTGGATGCGGCGCTGCGAGCTCCTTCGAATGAGCCTAGCCCCGCTCCTCCCCGAGCCCCGTAGCGCGATTCCGGCCAACTCCGGCGAGGGGCCGCCGCTGTTTTGGTCGCCGGCGTCGCTCCGGCGCCGGCCGCCGACGTGGCTGGCCTGGGGCCACCCCAGTGCCACTGCCAGTGGGCCCCGTGGGTCCCAGTTGACTGGGTTGACCCAGTCAACTGCTGACTGGGCAGGCCCAGCCACTGACATGCGGGCCCCGCCGCATAATTAACAAAAAAAATGTATTTAGAAATAAAACTAATTAATAATCTAATTAGGCACTGACAGGTGGGGTCCAGTAGTTAATTAATCTAATTTTAGTTAATTTAATCTTCTAATTAGTCCACTGTCTATGACAGGTAGGACCCACCTGTCTGGTTTGACTGGTCAGCCGACCTGTTGACCTGCTGACGTCAGCATTACCTCATGCTGACGTCATAATTCATTTTTGCTAAATTCAAATAATTCCAGAAATTCAAATAATCTTTGAAAATTCATATCTTTTAAACCGTAACTCGGATGAAAATGTTTTCTATATGAAAGTTGCTCAGAACGACGAGACGAATCCGAATACGCAGTCCGTTCGTCCACCACACCTCCCTAACCTATCGAACTAGCAACTTTCCCCCTCCGGTCCGTCTGTCCGAAAACGCAAAACATCGGGAATACCTCCCGGATGTTCCCCCCTTCGCCGGTACCACCTACTGTCGCGTTAGGACACACCTCGCACTGTTCATTGTCATGTCACGCATCGTCATGCTTATGATTGCATTGTATTTACTGTTTCTTCCCCCCTCTTCTCTCCGGTAGACTACGAGACCGACACTGCTGCTGCCCAGTTCGACTACGGAGTTGACGACCCCTCCTACTTGCCAGAGCAACCAGGCAAGCCCCCCCTTGATCACCAGATATCGCCTACTCTTCTCTATACTGCTTGCATTAGAGTAGTGTAGCATGTTACTGCTTTTCGATATCCTATCCTGATGCATAGCCTATCCTTGCTAGTACTGTTGATACCTTTACCTGCAATCCTACATGCTTAGTATAGGATGCTAGATTTCCATCAGTGGCCCTACATTCTTGTCCGTCTACTGTGCTATACTATCGGGCCATGATCACCTGGGCGGTGATCACGGGTATATACTTATATACTATATACATGACACATGTGATGACTAAAGTCGGGTCGGCTCGTAGGAGTACCCGCAAGTGGATCTTTGTGGCGGAGCGACAGGGCAGGTTGAGACCGCCTAGGTGAGAGGTGGGCCTGGCCCTGGTCGGCGTTCGCGGATACTTAACACGCTTAACTAGATCTTGGTATTTGATCTGAGTCTGGCCATTTGGTCTATACGCACTAACCATCTACGCGGGAGTAGTTATGGGTATCCCGGCGTCGTGGTATCAGCCGAAGCCTTCTTGACGTCAGCGACTGAGTGGCGCGCGCCGGATTGGACTGGAACGCCACTAGGCTAGGTCTGCTTCCGGCCGCGTACGCAACGTGCAGGTGTGCATAGGGCGATGGGCCCAGACCCCTGCGCGCATAGGGTTAGACCGGCGTGCTGACCTCTCTGTTGTGCTTAGGTGGGGCTGCGACGCGTTGATCTTACGAGGCCGGGCATGACCCAGAAAAGTGTGTCCGGCCAAATGGGATCGAGCGTGTTGGGTTATGTGGTGCACCCCTGCAGGGAAGTTTATCTATTCGAATAGCCGTGTCCCTCGGTAAAAGGACGACCCGGAGTTGTACCTTGACCTTATGACAACTAGAACTGGATACTGAATAAAATACACCCTTCCAAGTGCCAGATACAACCCGGTGATCGCTCTCTAACAGGGCGACGAGGAGGGGATCGCCGGGTAGGATTATGCTATGCGATGCTACTTGGAGGACTTCAATCTACTCTCTTCTACATGCTGCAAGATGGAGATGGCCAGAAGCGTAGTCTTCGACAGGACTAGCTATCCCCCTTTTATTCTGGCATTCTGCAGTTCAGTCCACTGATATGCCCCTTTACACATATACCCATGCATATGTAGTATAGCTCCTTGCTTGCGAGTACTTTGGATGAGTACTCACGGTTGCTTCTCTCCCTCTTTTCCCCCTTTCCTTTCTATCTGGTTGTCGCAACCAGATGCTGGAGTCCAGGAGCCAGACGCCACCGTCGACGACGACACCTACGACACTGGAGGTGCCTACTACTACGTGCAGCCCGCTGACGACGACCAGGAGTAGTTAGGAGGATCCCAGGCAGGAGGCCTGCGCCTCGTTCGATCTGTATCCCAGTTTGTGCTAGCCTTCTTAAGGCAAACTTGTTTAACTTATGTCTGTACTCAGATATTGTTGCTTCCGCTGACTCGTCTGTGATCGAGCACTTGTATTCGAGCCCTCGAGGCCCCTGGCTTGTATTATGATGCTTGTATGACTTATTTATGTTTTAGAGTTGTGTTGTGATATCTTCCCGTGAGTCCCTGATCTTGATCGTACACATTTGCGTGCATGATTAGTGTACGGTCAAATCGGGGGCGTCACACACGAATCCTCGCCGGTTCCAGCATGAAAAATCCTCATGCACGCCACCAGATGCAGCTCCCTCCTCGTCGATGATTGCAGCTCCGTCGTCATCCCCTGCTTGCAGCTCAGCTCCGCCGTCGTCCCCTGCCTGCAGCTTCGACGCCGTCCCCTGCTTACAGCTTATCTTCGCAGTCAATGGACCGATGGAGACGACGAAGTAACTTGCAAAAAATCATTATATATGGTTCCAGCAACCAAATTTGCCGCTTGTAGCGTTTCAAGTCGCTGGTTGAAGCTCATTTTGCAATGGTCGAAGTATTCAGGCCACCTGGTTCCAGCATATTTTCCCGCAGGTTCCACATCGCGTCGTCATGGTCGCAGTACCATTGTGTCCGCTGTCTACCACCATCTTAGCAAACTCTGTTAGTAGCAAATGACATCTCTGGTAGTAGCAAAACTCCGATACGGTTGCAGCAACAAAAATCCATCGCTGCCGTCGAGCAACGCCGCCGTGGATGGAAGTAGCAAAATTTGACTTCAGTTCCAGCAAAATCAAACATGGTTGTAGCAAAAAATAATCGATCGGAAAAAACAGGGATGTAGCATCTCGTGAGAATGAATGTAGCAATCGTCAACACCCATGGTAACAAAAAAACTGACAAAAGGTTGCATCAAGAAACACAGTCCTGGGTCTCGCATGTCATGGAGATGGGATGTAGCAAAAATTCGACAAACACAGGCAGTAACAAAAAATCAAAATGGTTGTAGCAAAATCGTTCGCTGGTACCAGCAAAAAACACCGTGAGAGGAGATTTTGAGAGGGGGTGGGTGGAAGCAAAAACATGAGCCGGTTCCAGCAAAATCAAAACAAAGGTTGTAGCAAAAACTCGCCGTTGACGTGGTCAATTGCACCATGGCAGCTATGAAAATGGGTTGTAGCAAATTACAACACCGGTTGTAGCAAAAAACGAAGACATTTGAAGCAAAAAGTCGTCATCGTCATCGCGGGTCGCAACTAAGACATCAATGTTGAAGCTTTTTCCATTGCCGGATGTAGCTTTTGGTATAGCCGGTTGCAGCTTTTCATAGTAGTCCATAGCTTCTGTCATCTATGGTTGAAGCTTTTTTCGTCGCTAGATGAAGCTTTTTCATCATCGGTTGTAACTTTTCTTGCTCGCCCATAGCTTCCATCGTATACGGGTTAAAGCTTTTTGCATAGCCGGTTGAAGCTTTTGTCGTCACCGGTTGTAGCTTTTTTGGGCATCGGTTGTAGCACCGGGCATCTCTCGGATTCTAGCACACAAAAAATGGCTTCGCCGTCGCCGTCCCGCAGCAGCCCCCATGGCCACCAGCGCCTCCGCCTTCAGCACCAACTCGAGGGCCTCCCGGCGATGCGGCACCACCGGCGGAACCATGCAGCATCCGCTAGCGCGAGGGAGCGCGAGTGACATCGTCTCTCCACGGCGGCGATGAGCAGTTTGGCTGGGAGACGAGATGCTTGTAGAAGCACCGGGGAAGAAAAGTTGCTTGTGGCATCTGGTGGGCGTCCTCAACGACGGCGGCCGGTGGGCACCCTCCATGAACGAGAGAGGGAGAGGGAGAGGAGGAGATCGCTCGGGGGAGAGAAGAAATCTCGCGTGTGGCCAGAAACTCCTGCGAGGGGATAAGGATGTGAGACGTGATGCGAGCCGCTTGATCTAGTCGCCATCAGATGGCGCGTGATGGACCGGCCGAGCGTTCGGCCGGTCCGCGGTATGCAAACGTTTCCCTTCTCAAAAACTTCTCAGTTTCAGTTTCTGAACTTGCTTCTCGCTTCACCTGCGCTGAGAATTCGTTCGGCAGCACGTGAGCTTCTCGAGCGCTTGCTTCTAGCTACAGTACGCGTACAACCCAGTTCGTGGGCCTGCGGGCATGTTAACAGATTTTGTGGATTTATCTATCTCTTTGCTAGGTGGAGCTGCTGTTTGGCTTGGCGGTTCATGAATGATGGGTCAGCATGGCCGGCCGCAAGTGGGGGCGTGTCGCCTCAAATCTGCCCATCGGAACAGCTGCGCCTGCGTCGCCATCGCCGTCACACAAAATACGTCGCCGGACATGGTGCTTGCGGAGTCGAGCCAAGCAACGAGCTCGGCCGGCCGGCCGCTCTTGAGTCTAGCTCGCATCAGTGGGGGCATCGGAGTGGCGACGTTACGGAAAGCGCACTGGATCGCGTGTCCGTCCACTAACGTACGGCCGGCTTGCTTGGAAGTCTCTGGCCAGTTAAAGCTGTGCACGCGTGCGGAGAAGTGCATCACTGCACGCAGCGACAGATGCACGCAGCGCATCGACGGTGCGCAGCGCGTCGCGATGCGGGGCGAGCTGGCGTGCTACTTGGAGTATATAGAAAAGGTGGAGAGTGATATGGTGTGTATTGATGTATCCATGGACCAAGCTGACAGTTGAGTCTGACACGAATATACGGCTCTGCACACATACTGAGCCATCAATTCTGAAACGGCCCCAGCACATGCGTACGACTGCCATCAACACTTGTTCAAAAGGTAGGCACATATCATAATTTCAGATGACAAAATAAGCTTCCAACTATAGACGACCACACAGCGAGCTAGGATCTCACCTGGTTTTTTAAATCAAACTACCTCACAGCAAACCCATAGGAGCCCTAAGTAGCTGAATTGAACATCACTTGAAAAGTGAATAAATGTACAGCACGCCCAAAGGTGCCGAAACTAAGAGCGTCTCCAGCCGTTGAGCCCCCAGAAGGCATTTTTTTCGCCGCCTCGGGGGCTGCCGGCGAAGATTTTGGCCCGGGGATGAAAATCTTTCCAGCCGTGTCCACCCCCAAGCCGCCCCGTCCTTCGAGCAGCGTGTCCTCGCCGCCTCCGCTGGCCGCTGCTGCCCCCGCCTGCTATGGCCGCCGCTGCTCGCGCCCGTGGCCGCGCCCGCTCGCGCCCGTGGCCGCACTCGCTCGCGCTCGTGGCCGCGCCCACGCGCGCCCGTGCCTGGCCGCGCGCGCCCTCCCTGACCGCCGCCGACGAGGATGGAGAGGAGGAGGAGGAGAAGGAGGTGGGGGGCGTGCCGGCCACGCCCCGGCCAGCCCGGCCGCCCGTGGAGCGCGCGAAGGAGTCGGGGTCGCCCGTGGCTCGTTGTGGCCGGGGCCGCCCGTGGAGCGCGTGAAGGAGTTGCCGCCGCCCTTGCCCCCAGAGCTGGCCGCCCTTGCCCCCGGAGCGACGGCGCCAAGGGCAAGAAGGAGAGCCTGCCGAGCCCGACGCTGGCCGCGCTCGCGTCGGCGCTGGCGTTCGCGGTGGGCGCGCTCCTGCCGCTGCTGGCCGGCGGGTTCGTGAGGCCGCGGGGCGCTAGGGTCGGGGTGGTGGGCTGCACCTTCTCCCTCGCCGGCAGCGGAGGACAACGGCCGGGGCACCAGCGCGGCGGTGCTGATGGACGAGATCCCCGCCTCCCTGCTCCGGCGCCCTCCCGCGGCGGTGTTGGAGGAGGGGATGGAGTCGTTTGAGCCGACGGAGGACGAGCTGGTGCTGCACTTCCTATGGCCGCAGCTGCGCGGGTTCTGCTGCTGTGGAGGCGGACCCGAGTGCGGCGCCGCCGTGGGAGCTGCTGGAGCGGCACGGCCTGTTGGGGCGCGGGCAGGGCTACTTCTTCGCGGCGCGGCGGCGCGGGAAGGTGCGGCGCGGTGGTGGAGGCGGACCCGTGCGCGGCGCCGGCCGGTGCAAGGAGCAGTGCGCGGCCCGAAGAATCTCGTTCGGCGTTTGGTGGATAGAACGAAAAGAGAGGGCATGCAAGTGGGTGGGACCCGGAGAAAAAGGGAGGAAAGAGAGAGTGGGAGGCTGACTGTGGGCCAAATGCATGCAAAATCTTCTCTCTCCGCCCCCAGGTGCTCCCCGATGGGCTGGGTTCTGCATGAGAGTGCCGGCGCTAGTTTTTGTGAAATCCGGCGAAAATCAAGAGTCTGAGGGCGTGGCTGGGACATATTTTTACTGCCGCGACTAAAAAGTGGTCCTGGGGGCCTTCTGGGGGAGGGGGGGGGGCTAGTGGAGATGCTCTAAACCACTGAAAGAACAGCTAAAAAAGCAGTAAGCAACGTCCAGTCCCCCAAAGACAGGCACAACGTTTATTAGAATTACAAGTCAACAGTCTTAACAAGCAGACTACATAAAAATCTCGACTGATTCAAGAAAATTTTGCACCATAGTACAATGAACTGAACGTCACTCCACTGGTCCGTCGCGAGGCCTCTTCACAAACGGCAGCACTGGGCCCGGAGAACTCGACATCAGACAAAGGCCTCTGCGCCGCCGGCTGTGCCACCCCCTCATCCAACGGGCGACTATCAGGAGTGAACGGGCGCACGACCGAATCCGGCGAGCTTACTACTGACCCTGCCGCCCCGGGGCCGCCGCCGGCCGAAACGGAAGCCCCCGAACGCGCTGCCGGATCGTTGGCCGCCGACGCCGATCTGCAGTACCGGCGAGCGGAGCGAGCTCGTAAGTTACAGATTCCAACGAAGAACAATACAAAGGAGCCGAGTTTCACTCACCCGGATTCGAGCGCCGGCGCCGCCGCAGCTGAAATCTCCATGAGCAGAGCCTGACCGACCACGGGCGCGCACCACTGCCTCCGGCTCAGCGTTGTCTTTGCCCCAAAATCGGAAAAGGGATCTCGTGCTAGACGTAGGACGCGAGAGCGGCCGTACTGCGCCCAACCTGGGTACACGCCACCCAGCCGTATCGTACAGAAATTCTGTCGGCCAAAGCCAGGGCCCGGCTGCCCAAATGTAATACTCCCTCCATTCCACAATGTAGTGCTTCCTCTATCTCCGTGCTTCAACTTTGACCGTAAATTTAACTACCAAGACCGATTGCGGCGGGAGCACAAATTATATCAGTGAATTCGTATTCGAAAGAAGTTTTTAATTATGTAATTTTTTCACCCGCCGCAGTCGGTCTCGTTCGTTAAATTTATGGTCAAAGTTCGACCTCGGAAAGCGCGAGCGCACTATATTTTGAAATGGAGGGACCGGCCCTACGTACGGACCGGCCCTACGTACGTCAAAAATCGTACCGTGGCGAGCCCACTAGATGCGACTTGGGCGTTGTATTTGCTTGTATCCAGCTGTGTATTCACGTTTTATTGGCTTTGACGCTTTCATTGACACAGATCGCCTCGCGCGCAGCGGCCGTCGATGCGCTGCGTGCACCTGCCGCTGCGTGCAGGACCGCCGCACTCGTGCCACGCGTGCGTGGCTATTTTATGGTTCCGAAAATCATAGACCTACGCAAGCTTTTACGTGTCCCTACGTAACTCCCTTCCACCAAAACTAAACGCTCCCCCTGATTTTCAGAGGGTGGGCCGGCGCCCTCACTAATACCCAATTAACTGTTGCCAAATCATCCTTTACTTAAGATACGTAACAATCTGCCCGTAGATGTAGCATTGCTCTTTTATGTCGGCCGATCCAGTTCGTCGCTTTGGTCGTGAGCCATGACGCAATTTTCCACGCGCGCTTGACGAGCAGATTTGATTTCCTGGCACGATATCGATATGGATCGGATCCCATCAGCGTGCGCAGGAGTCAAAGATTCAGATCACGGGCTTCCGATCGCATGCAAACCAGTGTACGTACGTATATGACTGGAGCTGCCTGCCATTGCGCCTCAAGTGACTGCATCGTCTTGTGCAACAGATGGCCGGACGGTCTCCCTGGCTAGCTAGCTCAAGTGGGCATTGTATAATCCACTGCAAAAAACAAAGAGGAAGATCTAACTGCGACGACACTAGGTCTGGGAAGATCTTCCCTTGGGATCCACGGCAAGCTAGCGCCCAAGAGATCGATCGCAACCGAAAGAGGTCGGGATCGACGAGATGACAAGTGTTCAAAGCACGCTGCCGAACACGAACAGTATACATCGAGGACTCGAGGCGATGCCCTCGTCGATCTGTCGCATAGCAGAAGCACGCGCGAGGCCGCACAGTAGTGGAGGAGACCTGACGTACCCGAGGAGTTGGAACAGAGTGCTGTGCTTTCGGCAATGTGTGACACTATAAGTGGTTAGTAAAATAAAACCTCAACATTGCGATGAAACGGGTCCTGATTGTGTCCTTGTCGATTTGCATGTCATCAACATTGTTCGTTACGGCATCTTCAACGTTGACCTGCAAACCTCCGGATCGCGTGGTGCCTGCGAAAGCTATCCAACGCGGTTATGTATCCCCCACGGGGCGGTCCAGACATGATTTCCCCCACAAACCGAAGACAAAAATGGAGGAGATTTGCGAGAGTCCGGACTGATCTCAAACCCTCTTCTGACCACCTTGGCTCACCAAAAACCCCTCGCCCTCCCGCGCATTTTCGGTCAGCACCGCTTCAGAGCGTCAGCACCCGCATTCATGCACAGTCAGAGCGGACGCGACGGCTCACTGGCGCCGGCAATGAAGCCGCGCGCCGGCTGAGAGAGCGCCGCCCTCGCCGCTTCCCTGTGTAGGCGACTGCCGCACATTCAAATGACACGACGACCGCCCGTCCGTCCTTCTGTCGCCCGCATTGATGGCATGCGGTTGCCGAGGTGTCTCCTCCGGCGCCACCTGTCCGTCCCTTTGCCGCCCATCGGTGCTATATAAACCGTTGCCCCGGCCATAGCCACATTCATCCTTCTCCGCACCAGTCCCCGCCATGGATCCCTCCGCATCCAAAGCTCTCTGGGACGGGCTGACGTCGGAGCAGAAGAAGGCCATGGACGCCATTGTTGCCGACTGGCAGGCTGGCAAGCAGCCGGAGGACACCTACGACGACGACGTGCATATGGAGGACGCCTCCTCCGACGAGCCAACACCACCGTCCTCTTTCTCCGTGGCACCCTCATCCTCCACTCCACCCCTCGCTAGTGCATTGCAACATGGCCATCGACGAGGCTCGTGCCATTATATGGATATGGTGCAGGAGGAGCAGTTCCGGGAGGCGCAGGACGACACAGACTACAATCACAACCTCCTTCAGGAGCATCTGCAGGCGGAGGAGCAAGTCGCTGCCGGCAGCGGTCGCGCCGGATGCGGACCTGGCGGAGCAGGAGGCGTTGTTCGAGTCCTACCGGTCTGCCCGCGAGATCCGCCTCGCCCGCTAGCTGTACCGGCAGCGGGTGGCGGAGGTGGCGGCCGCTGGCAAGGAGTGCGACAACGAGGCGGGCGATGTGTGTTTTTCGGCGACACCAATGATGATGAGGACGCGCCCCAGCGCCACGACTAGGAAGAAGCCAGCACGTCCGCGGGCGCCGACGGCAGCGAGGAAGAGTAGTGCACGGTAGGTCGCCGCCGCTTGTGTCCCGGGAAGGCCGTCGCTCCTCCCCTCCCGTCGACGCCAAACTTGGAGGCTGAGCATCTTCGGTCAATTAGTCGCTTGCCGACGACGCGGAGGCGGACAACTTCAGTTCCCGGGGCTCCGGAGGCGGAGCTGGAGAGCGCCGAGGCGGAACTCGAGACGGTGAAGGTTCAGTTCTCAGGGCTGATTGCTGGACACGGGAACCGGACGCCGGCGATCATTTAGATTAGGTATTAATTATACTCCAGAGCACGCCTAGCACCACTTTGATGTACTTGTAATGAAATCCGTCATGTTTATATAAAATCCGATGTGTTTATATGAAATCCGGTCATGTTTGCACGAATTTCGTTTGGTTGGTTCAAGTTATTATAAAAATATATACGGCTGCGGTTGGATGGCGTCCTCCCACATCCGTGTCCACAGACAGGTCCCCTTATCCGCGGACAGATGCGAGAGAAAATTTTAGCAACTCTAGTAGACCCCGCAAAAGACGCGAAACCGCAAAATTCCGACGAGTATGAGGGCTCGGCCCAATTTTCCGGCCAGAACAGAGCCCGCATACTCGCCCGGCCCGTAAAAAAAATTGCCGCGGCCCGCAAACCGCACGCCCCGACCACTATATCTACGGTTCCGCGACGCGTTTGCGGGTCAAAACCCTATCCCCCGCCGCCGCCGAGCCATGCAATTCCCCACTCCTTCTCCACATTTCTCGCCGCCGGCGACCACCTCCCCGCCTCCATCCGCCATGTGGGGCCGCATGTGGAGCTCCGGACGCGGCTCCGGCGGCGGAAGCGATCCCGAGCGCGAGCGGCGCGTCCGGTCGGACGGCGCGTGGAAGCGCGGGGCCCAGAAGTGGACCAACCGCGGCCCGTCGCCGCCAGCGAGCTTCTGCATCCGCGAGACGGAGGAGTACGACTGACGGCACGGCCGTACCCCATCCTCTGCCGCGTCCTTCTCCTACGCCGGGAGCTCCTCCTGTTCCGGCGCGGGACTTCTCCGCGTGAAGAGGGAGTGGTCGGAGGAGCCGGACGACTTCGAGTTCGTCCCCGTCAAGGAGGAGCCCGCTCCGCTCGGCCGCCGCGGAGTCGTTGAGTCGGAGGACTTCGTCGCCGACGTCGACGCGGTAGCGGCCGCCATTGCCAAGCGGAGCGTGCGCGAGGAGGCGGAGCGCCGGCGCCACGCCGAGGAGCTCGAAGACCTCCAGTGGCGGCAGACGGTCGCCGCCAACCTCGCCGCCAAGGAGAAGGACGAGGAGTGGCGGCGCATCCACGAGGAGCAGAGGGCGAAGTACATCGACCTCTGCAGCTCCGGCGAGGAGGATTGAGCTCCTCCACGGCGTCGTCCATGGCTGCGAGCTCGCCGCCATGAGATCCCCACCCCTCTAGTACTAGTATTGATGTAGTATGTAGTATGAACTAGTGTTTATAGTGTTTGATCATGTAAAATCTATGTAGTACGTGATGAACTACTCGCGTCCACGAGGTGCAATTTCTCCCGCGAAACTGTTTTTTTCAAATTATGCAGTTTGAGATATGGTTTCTGTTTGGCTGCTCTAGTTTTCGACCCGCAAATGAGATCTTCGTGAAACTGCAAACGCGTTTTGCAGGGTAAGAGCGATGTACATTATTCTACAAGTCATCAAGTGAGCAGTGGAGGATGACACAGCATACAGTGTGTATGCATGCGTGTCCCTAGATAAATCCACACTAGCTATCTTAGCTAGAGGCACGAAATTTCGTTGTAGCCGTACGGCGTGTCAGCCTGCTGCTGGCCACATTCGAATCTAGCTGTGAGCTGTGTGTGTTCGGCTTCAGTGCGCCCAATATATTCTACAACCAACCAGCCAATCGATACTTGTAAAGCCAGACGGTCCAAAAACAAATTCGATCCCCTTTCAATTTATGCAGGCCAAGTATATATAAGCACGTGAGATTTCTGGGATTGTGATCTACTCCTATATATTTCTAGGTACATATGCCTAACTTTAGTCCAGGAAATGAAACGGCCGGGAATCCAAATCTAGTCCGTCCTGCCGGGCTGCTGCCGGCCTCGTTCCCAGACAGCGCACGCAAACCTTAATCGGTCAAGGTAACTTAAACGAATGTCATCTCCTGTTTCTATAACAGATCGCTTTACAAAAGCAGAATGCTAGCCCTAGTCGCGATTCCCTCCGGATAAGATCAATCGTTCCTCTTGTGAACAATCCCGGCAGCTTCATCGAGCATTGTTATCTGTGAGGCAAATGCATGCCAACACTTGCATGTTATGGTAGTGGTCGAATAACTTTGCCTTCTTGCACACGCATGCAGATAATATTTGCATATGTGCTCCTGTTAACTTCTTGGCGGGAATTCCAGATAGGAATCGAGGAAGTAATTAAGTATCTGATGACGACAGTAGAATCTGGCTTTATGCACCAATAGATATATGAGTTCTTTTATAAACACAGTCGCAACAAATGATTGGTTGGACATGACTGGGTCAGAGCCTACATGCACTAGAAAAACGCCAGTGCGTTGCAACGGCGGCCACATTAATTTTAAGAGTCCAATATTAATATTCTCATACATATCAAGTGACATTGGCGATCTTTTTTACCATCAAATTCTCACACACACTCTCTCCCTCCCTCTTCCTCACTCTCTCTCCCCTCTTCCTCTCTCTCCCACTAACACACACACATATCCATCTTATTGGGTACGGGACCATAATCCATTTATTTCACACACACACGCTAGTGCATAACAATATGGATTATGTGTATTATATTTGCCACCACAACCGAGGGAATTAATTTCATGTAAATCGGCCAGCCATAGCTCCAAGTATACGCGGAGGAGGTGGCCCGGGTCGGCGTCGGCGCCGTCCGGCGCGGGCCACGGGCCCGCTTCCAAGTGCGTCTGTGCGCCGGCCACCCACGCCGGGTCCTTCAAGTGCCGCTTCCACCGCACCAACTCCCAGGGCCACGGCCACGGCCAGGGCCAGGGAAGCCGCCCTTCTTCGCCCCTTCACCGGCCGCGGCCAACGCAGTGCCGCGGCACCCGGCCTCGCCGTCCTCGTCCTCCGGCACCGTCGCGATCCAGTGACGCATCCCAAGCATCGGCCTCGAGAATCAAGAACGCTCAACAACGGAGAGGGAAGGGAAGATCATATACATGTCATAGAAAGGGAGTTTATTTACTGCTCCCTCGATGTATTGTTTCCTTTGTTTGGAGATTGATTACCATCCGTGAGTTAAGGTAAGGTTAATGTGATTATGCGATTTTTCTGAAAATCAATTATTTATTTTCTAATTAATGTGATTGAGTTATTAAGATAAGGTTAATTAATTTAGATTTGATCTTTAGAGATTGTTCGTGATTGATTCTACATTACTAAATAATTTGCGCCAGTATGGAAAGTTCTGATCTGTTCAGATTTCTTTTGTTGTGTGAGAGGGTGACGCGAAAATAAACCGATGAAGTGGAGGGAGGGGACGAAAAAAAATCTACGAAAAAAACCAGCGAAGGTGGGAGGAAGTATAAAAAACCATGAAAGGTGAGACGAAAAAAACCTAAAAGCGAGACTACCAACTGCTCCATTAGAAGTAGAGATTAACAACACATATGCCCGCTTTGGCCGCAAATCTCTTCAACATTTCCCATACACATCTGCAAACTTCAAAAGAAAAACTCAAAAAATAATCTGAACCAAACAATATGGAGTATATATTTGAGCAGTCTCATCATCTTATCCCTGCACCAACCAGCCTAACTTTCTCGGCATCTCCTTTTTTGGAAATCAATCATCGCTTCCATACCACTGTCATCCATCCATCCTCCGGGAAAGATGGAAGAGAGATGGCGGATCTGCGGCCCATGCGACGTTGGCGTGCAGCAGTAGGGCCGTTCCCCACGAGGAGGGCTCTGGAGAAGATACGAGAGCAGGGACACTACTGAGCCATGGCTCTACTACGTACTGTAGTCTGTAGCCCTCACACGAACACACCCAGTGGCCATGTGACATGCAGGGGCGCGATCCAAGTACACATGGACACACCCAGGACCCATGCATGGAGTGAGATTACGGTGGTACGGATATGATCGATACAGTGTCCTTTCGTCACGGGGTACTGCGTCGTTCATGTGCACGACAGGCGGCCATGCCTGCATACAATATCATGCATGCCTTGTGCACGTTTAACTGGTTCCCGTCTTCCAGTTGAAACGTGAATTTAGATGTAGTCGAATATACCACAAAAACACAGTGATTCTTCTTTTCTTTCAAAACGGATGCATTCTTCTTTTTTCGGGACACAAGAATTTACCTGCGCGTTGTTTCTATTGTGTATATGTTTACCGCCCAGATCTTCCGCTCTCTGCTACGAAGTGGACCACGGCGACGAGGTGCTGGCCTTTCTCGGACGAGGGCCAGCTGGTGACGCTGCAGTCCATGGCTTGATGGCGGATCTGTTCCCCTCCGGCGGCGGCCCTAGTGTTCTTCTTGCGCCAAGACGGTGTTTTGCTTGATGAGCGGCCCTCATTGATCTGGTCGTTGACGAGTTCCGGAAGGCTCCGCCGGAGATTTCTATTGGATGCTTGGCGCCTGTAGATTGCTGGATCAGATGAGATTCGACTGTGCGCACCCCTATTTCAGCCCGTGTAACTTCGGGACGGCGTGATGTGAAGCTTCGTTGTCCGTTGACATTATGAGACATATTGGTATTTCGATTTTCATGATGAAGATAGTGGCGGAGAACGTCATGGTGGCGGAGGTCTGAGGCCTAGTAACAGCGAATCGAGTCTTGGTGGCGATGAGGACTTTGCTTGGTCATTCGTGACTCATTGCGGCGGCATCGGCAAGTGGAGGCGGTAGCACAGGCGGAGGAGTCTTACCTTTCAGGGTGAAAACCCAAGGCCTGGCCTTAATTGGTTGTGCCTGACAGTGACCTTGTTGAAGGCATTATTTCGAGAGCGTGGATCTTCTCCAGGATGAAAACCTAAGATCTAAGATCAGGCGATGACGGTGCTTGTGCACTGTTTCCTTGGAGGCGTCGCTTTTGGAGAATTTGGACTCCGGGTGTTGTCTAGGTGGTGGTTTGTGGTGCAACTACAAGGAATTGATCATTGTAGTCTTTCTTCTTCTTCTTCTTCTTCTTTTTGTCTTTTGTTTGTGTGCATCCGTAATATCTTTATGACATTACTTGTTGCAGAGGCCGGGTGTAATTGGCATCTCCATGATATTAATATATTCCCGTTGTTGTTTACCGTGTGCATAACAAGCAAGATATAAAACGGGAAAGCAAGATATAAAATGGGAAAAAGAAGAATATGACAATGTGCTTTCTACCAAAAATGCTAGACCTACGTAAACCTTACCGTTCCTTCCTGGGCCTCATTCGGTTTGAAGGAAACCAAAATGTAAGATTTAGGAATAGTAGAGGAAGTTGATAGGATGACACTTGTCATCCTAGGGAATTGTGTTGCCTTGTTCATACGCATAAAATAAGCTTTGAGTCGGTGTGTAGATTTCTCCAAAAACACGGGAAATGAATAGCATTCCTACAAAATTCATGTACGCATTTCCTACAAACCGAATGCATCTATAGAAATTTTTCCTCTGCGGTCTTTGTTCCCATGCTTTTTCTGTGAAAATCCTTCAAACCAAATGGGGCCCCTAAACTCCCCCCCCCCCCTCCCCCCACCCACCCCACCCCTTCTGAATTTCACGGTGTGAGCTTGGGCCTTTTCTTTCTTCCAACCAAACCAGGCCAAGTCAGCCCCATCGTATGTTTCGTAAGAATTTTTAAGTAGGTGTAGCAAAGCTCACTTTGTACTAATCGCACACCTCGGGAAGTACACACATACTGATCACGACACACCACTCATTCTACTCGATCGTATATGATCATGATGCATGACTAGTTTCCAACAGTTGCATAGTACTTAGCACTCCTGCCTGCCGGCGTGATTCGACCTGATCGATGTCCACCTCATCGACATAGTTTTGTCACTTTGGGAAAAAGTAGGTGTGTCGGATCCCGTCAGTACCTACTCCATCGAGGATGGTGCGATAAATTGTTGCCATTGCATTGGCGGAGCCATGAATTTGCGCCTTGGTATTTATCGCGAGAAAAAGTGCAACAATTGATCAGTTGCTGGCATGCATAGTTAATAACTCATACTATATACCTATGTTCTTCATTTACTCGTAAACGATGTAATGATTTTGGACCGCAATAGCCAGCGAACGTTCTGGGTACAATTGCATTCGTGAATGTCTTTTACGGCAGGTTCTTCAAACACACGTGACAATTTCTTCAAAACCACATGGCAAATTCTGGCAGACAATGGATTTGTTGTGAAAATCGCCCTGTTCACTTGAAGTAGTTGTCATACTGCCGACATATCAATTGCCGTGAAAAACGTTCGTTTTGCCATGGGCAACCAGCGAACATTCGTTGAATAACATTACCCATGTTTTTTTAACATAAAATTTCTTTCTCGAATACGCAAAGCTTGCGTATCATTGCATTAATAGAAGAAGTAAGAATGGTTACAGGAGTTGGTACAACACATGACACGGAGGGAGCATGAACATGGTGCCCGAAGCGGAGAGATGAAAGATGCACGACCCAAACAAAGAAGAACACGGTTAAACTCTTCGACCAGAGAAGCAAACCAATCTACAACTAGACGACCAAAACTCCGAAGCCCGCACCGAGGACGCCGCGAGCAACCAAGACAACAACTTCAAGAAGGAGAACGACACCGAGATGCCGTCGTCGTCTGATCCGAAAGCCCGGACCTAGGGTTTCCCCTGATGCTCGAAGAGGGGCACAGAACGGCCATGACAACGCCTCCAGGAAGGTGATGGCACCCGCGGGTGTCGCCGCTGCCAGCAAAAGATGCAAGGCTTTCGCCCTGGCCAATTCCAAGCAATCCCAAGCCGTCGGAACATGAGTCGAAGAGGAGGTCATCGGGTGTAGGTCAGTGCTGTGACTGTAGGAAGGGGAGCCACGCGCAGTGCCAAAGGAGGCACCGTGCATCGCCGGGCGCGCAAACTCCAGAGGAGGACGAGGATGCGTGGCTGCGTGGAATGAAGTGGGGATGGGACGGTGACCATAGCCCCAGATAAGCCAAGATCTGGAAGGAACGCATATCAGGGCCACTGGGACTGGAGCAGCAGGGAGGCCGGCGGGCCCAAGGAACCGGAAGGGGACGCAGCTCCCGGAGCATGCCGGTGACGAGGATGCACCGTGATGGATGGCCAACCAAGACACCGCAGGGTGGTGATGGTGCGGATATGCCGAGGAGCCAAAGAGCCAAGAGAGCCAGAAAGAGCGCAACTTTCTAGGCTCGTCGAGTCCAAAGCCGCGCTGGCCGGCAATGGACGCAGGAAGGAGACGCGGGTCCATTGCCGCCGGGCCGAAGCCGCCCCTGCGGGGGAAGGTGGGGCGAGGTGGTGGTGTTGAAGTGGATCCGCGCGCAGCCAGGCCCGACTGGCGTGCCAAAGGAGGCAGGCACCGACGGGCACAACCGCAGCCAGCAGCCTCCACGGCCGGCCCCCGAGGAGGCGGACCTGGAACTCGTGGGGGGGGGGGGAGGGGGAGGAGCCACAGCTAGCCAGAGACGGCGTCCAGATCACGTCGGGGCGGACCAGAGCATCACCGCGAGGAACTGCGGCCGGGTCAGTCCACCCGCGCCGCCAGCGAGCAGGTGAGGCCGGGGGAGGCCGCCTCCGCCGCAGCCGACCCAGATCTGGTGCCGGGGGGAGGGGGGCTGGGGCGGGAGGAGGAAGGACAGCCCCGCCACCGCCATCCCGGGGCCCGGCGCGGCTTCGGCGGCGGCGACGCGGGGGCGAGCGGAGGGCGGACGACGGGGCGCCAGCGGCTAGGTTTCCCCCGAGTCGCCTGGCTCGGGCGACGCGGGGGTCGGAGGTCGGGGCTCCTCCCTCGAAAACATAAAATTTCAATAACCAGAATGCTCAGCAGATCAACTCGCTAGCAACCATGTCAGAAACAAAAAGTTGTTTTGAACCTAGCCAAAACATAGTGGCTTCAACCATACAGCACCCGTATTGCGCAAGCGCATAGGCAACTGAATTACATGACCGAAGACATAAATTAAACTCAAACGTGTCAAACGTCCCCATGCAAACGCTCCTAACTTCACGTAACAGCATGCCATAATCGGCAAAATAGAAAGGTAAACGTTTACACCCGGCGCACAGGCCGAACATTCAGCCGGACGTACGCGGGACTTCGATCAGGGGCATCATGTGGCCAGAAGCTAGCGCGACCCCACCTTATCCCTTTGCTTCTTTCCACGTTGACTTCGTCTTCCCCTGCTGCTACCCCTTCGACTACCACTGCCCGCTGGCGAGCTGCTACCACACGTGGGCTGAGGACGAGCCAAAGTGTGCTCCGGCGAGCTGCTACCACACATGGCGGGAGGACGAGCCGGAGTTCGCGCCGGCGAGATGTTCCCCGCACGAGATGAAAACATTTGGCCAAGCTGCAACCATCGAGAGCTTCATGGGGGTGGGGGGGGGGGGGTGGGGTAGCTGCAAACGGCGCATGGCCGTGTTGTGGTGGCGCGATGAGCGGCGCGTCAGTGGAGTTGAACGACGGACGGCGAGCCCGATTAATGGTACGACGGTGGAGCGCGGTGGGGACACCACGACAATGTTGCAACCGGCGTCACGATTTGCTAGAATCGGCGTCGCGTTTTGCTGGAACCAGAGACCGCGGTTGCTGGAAGCACCCCCATCGCTAGATCGATAGAATGCCGCAACCAGCGTGGTGATTTGCTGGAACCATTGTCACGGTTTGCTGGAACCGGCTTTCCTCCCTCAATGGTGACCATGGTGACCACGGGGGATGTTACAACCACATCTTTTTTAGCTACAACCACAGCCTGTTTTTGCTACCACCGCGACTTTTCTTGCTACATGCATGGCAGACGATGGGCGCTGATGCTTCAACCTCACATGGAAAAAAGCTTCAGCTGGCCTAGGAGAAGTTACAACCGGTGGCGGAAAATGCTTCAACAGGCATAGCGGAAAAAGCTTCAACCCCCATGGAAAAGCTTCAGTCAAGGAAAAAAGCTTCAACGGGCGTAGGAAAAGCTTCAACCGGGGACAAGTCTGTGGGCGCACGAGCAGCGACGGCGACGAGCGGAGATGGTGAGGGAGAGGACGCTGGTGCTGCGATGAGCGGCGACAGCGAGGGAGAGGACGTGGGTGCTTTCACGTCTCGAAGGTGCAAACGCACGTAGTGGCTGGGGCAGGGACACGTCGCGACGAATGGATGTGAAGCACGGGGAGGGAGGAAGAAGATGATGACTTGGGGGGGGGGGGGGAGGGGGGGGGGGGGGGTTGGACGGCTCCTGCCTGCTGGATGGCATGGCTGCATGCCGACAGACCCAAATTTGGACCCGGCACCGGCGCGTATCACTGCCCAAATAGAAATGCCCGGAATTTAGTGCTCGGACAAGAATCTGTGAATCGGACTCGAAAATACATTACCCATGATTTTTGATAAGAAATAATGCTAACCGGATACATGGCACGCCCAAAAGAAAGTAAAACACGTCTCAAAATACTCTTGTCCGGGTCCGGGCACGTATCAGTTATCACGCGGTGGCGATGGGCGCGGCGTCTGCCTTCATGGCCTTGAACCGTGGCTCCTTGGCCTCGAACTTGTGGCGCACGTACAGGTTCATGTAGTCCTCGAACACGAACCTCGGGTACACGGCGGTGCCCTCCTCGCCCTCGTTCCTCTCAGCGGCGTCGGCAGCGCCCACGAGCGCCGGGGCCGGGAATATGATGGCGTCGGCGCCGGGGTTGTAGAAGGAGGCGATGGACATGCGGTTGCCGTCGGGGCGGGTGAGCACGCGGTGCATCACGCTCTTGTACCGCCCGTTGGTGATCACCTCCAGCTGGTCGCCGATGTTGACGACGATGGCGTGGCGCATGGGCGGCACCTCAACCCAGGCCCCGTCCTTGAGGAGCTGCAGCCCGCTGACCTGGTCGTCTTGGAACAGCAGGATCACGCCGCCGGCGTCGGTGTGCGCGCGGAGTCCGTCCACCATGTCCGGCCGCGGGCACGGCGGGTAGCTGCTGACCTTGGTGCCGAACGTCGGCCCCCTGGACCCGGCGAAGGCCCGCTTCAGGTAGCCCTGCTCCAGACCCAGGTTTTCGCACAGCAGGTCCAGCACCTTCTCCGCCAGCCTCTCGATCTCCGACGCGAATTCCTTCATCACTTGCCTTAACGACGACACCAAAAAGGCAGCTTTTGTTATGAGACAAACACAAGTGTCACTTGCTAAAAAAAGTGATTCCAGTCGTGTTGGTTACTACTGTACTTAGTTAGGATTCTGATGTGCCCAAGCAATCTTATCTTCTGGTGATATCCTGGCAGCAATGATACTATATCTGCTGGATTATTTTTAGCTGCATTCTGCGCCAGGAATGACTTTGTGTACAAGACGAAATGTTCGGTCAATATATATAATCGGCTGCTTCGTCAGCAAAAAGCAAGCAAGTAGCAAAAACCACACTGGAGTTGAATCTGCGACTAGTTAATTTCTGTCGAAGCCGATGTTATTATTAGCCAGTGATCTAAGTAGCCGTAGTTCATTAATTAAGTAATCAGGCGTACGTGCGTGCGTGCGTACCTGTAGTGGTGGTCGAGGTCGGGCAGGTCGGCGAGGTTGGAGGCGGGGAGGTGGCGGACGAAGAAGGTGCTCTCCCAGTCCACGTCCTTCACGTCGGCGCCCTTCTCGCCGGCCTCCAGCGTCTTCGCCGCGAACTCCTTGAACTGTTCCTCCCGGCACGCCGCGTAGTGGGCCTTGCTCACCCGCTCCACCTCGTCCATCAGCTCGTGCGAGATTCCATGGTTCAACAGCTGCACACATATACCTTCAGTTAATCATGTCCAGAATTTTAAATATCATCAAGCACTGCGTTAATAAATCACTCTGCTATAAGAGAATTCTACTTCGTCATCAAGCACCTCGAAGAAGCCCCAGTTCTCGCAGGCGTCCTGGATGACCTCCATGGCCGCGCCCCTCTCCTCGGTCTCCAGTTTCTCCATGTTGATCATCGGGAAGCTCATCGAGGCGGCAGCATTAGCAGGAATTGCCATCGCTCTCGATCTGATGTCTCTCTCCTTCTTTCTCTCTCACTCTCCCTATCTGTATGTGTGCTTGTACTGCTAAGCTGAAGCAGAGTGTGTGTGCGCTCTGAGGCCGGTGTGAGCGCCCAATTTATAGGCGCGCGAGAGAAGGCAATGACCTAGCCGGAACGTACGAGATTACGACACAGCTTAACAATTAGTTAATCACTTTGGTCAATATGGAATAGGGAACAAAGCTGTAGGGACCAAAGCAAGCGAGATATGCCCCAGTTAGTAATCGGATCAGCGTATGCCTTTCATCTATAAAAAAAAAGTAATCGGATCAGCGTGAGCGCCACAACTTCGTGTTGCTCACCGGATCGACACACACCTACTCTAACCAAGTTGTCTCCAAGAATATCGCTTCTTGCTAATCAATATGCCCTGATGGAGACGGGGCAGTATGATAAGTACTAGCTCTATCATGATAGGCTGATAGTCTACGTAGGCCACTATTCTATGTACCTAACCTAACCTAAGTGGACAAGTAGCCAGTGTTGATGAACTCTATGATGTACGGATGGAGTTGTCTCTTATACTACTTTACAGGTCGATAATGACAGAGATTAGGCGTAGTACACCTGACCCAGGCCACATATAGTGGAGTTTTGCTGTCAACAAATATATGGTACTCCTTCAAAATCGATCACTTTGACTGCTGTGTGTGTGCTGTCTGAAACATGGCACGTACGTAACACGATCTATCCATGGATGGGGTGGCTAGAGCTAGTAATTTCGGGTGTCTACCGGGATCAGCGCTGTCTGTCCTACTCAGCGACAGCCACCGCTCAACTTTGAAGTAGCCTTAGTATAAAGTTAGTATAAAAGTGAGTCATTTATTTTGAGACGGAGGGAGTAGCATGTAGATCACTTGTTGTCCAAACTCCTGTGTGACGGTCGGCTTAAAGTAGGAATGGGAGCACCAGTTGCTGCACTCCTGTACGCATTAAAACTTCATGGTGCTTTGCAGCTGGACCACCATGGTAGGGGCTGGGTTTTTTTTTTTGCAGAAGATTTGCCTCTTTAATTAAATAAGGGAGAGTAGAGTTTTACAACGCACTCACAAATCGCGGCATGACAATCAGTAGCGGAGCCAGGATTGGCTGACGCCCCAGGTGAGAAACTAAGGGCTAAAAACTACCCAAAAAAACTCCAGTTTCAAGGCATATGAAAGTCAATCTATGTTGCATAACTAATAAGAAACCAAACATAATATTCAATGTCAGCATTCGTTCCTTGATGGGTCAACTAATAGAGCAAGATAAATCAGAAGACAATATGTAGCATATATATAGAAGATACAAAAGATTGATTCCAAATCAAAGGATTGGTTGATCTGAGCCTCCCATGACTACATCTTGAATTGCAGAAGAAGCTAAACCTTCAATGATAAATTTTGAAATGCAAATCAGTGCATAATATAGCAGATAAAAAATAGTTAATAACAGACGCAAAATGTGAAAGCTTACGTCCAGGATGAGACAAAAGGCATTTGTGATTGCGATAACCTTGAAATCGCTCAATGATCTTTGATTCTTCAATACTCACAAATACATCTTGCTCAATGTAACATACCATTCAATGATTCATCGAATCATCACCTATTTTGTTCCTCAATCCAGTCTTGATAATGCTCATTGCTAAGAATATGCCTTTTCCGCTGTTGCGGTTGCAACAGCTAAAATCAATGCTAACTCCACAATAAATTAATCATGCAACATACTGAATATTTCATTTTTGAAATGATGGTTGTAAGCTACCAATTACCCACCCCAAGTCCTTGAACGCCCATTAGCAGTTCCTCTATCTTCCATATTTGGCGATACAATGTTGTATTTGACACAAAAGTTTGTTACCTCTTTACAAAACTCATCCCAACCATTCTGCCTTATATCCAATGTGGTTTTAATCAATCCCACAACATGTACAATATGCTGATTTTTAATTGCAAGCATTGTGAAAGATTGCTAGTCTTGCCAAGATCACAGGCCACCAAGTGGCAAGTGGATAACTGGATATATAGAAAGAAAATAGTACACTCCAAATTGTTGAAATTGTCATAATTTCGTTTGAAAATACTGTGAACGTACAAGGAACTCTACCTAATGAACCCGTTACATAGATGCACATAGGTCAAATACTAAACACGCACTGGATACACTTAGTAAGCTCGACCTAATTTCTTAACATTGTGGTTGAGATAAACAGTTTCAGTTGACATAAATCAATGTAAAACGCACGCAACAACAATGGAATGTAGGTTATCTAGTGAATCCTAAGTGAGGGGCCATGCTTACAAGATTAGGACTAATCTGGAGTAGCCTGCTACATGAGATACTGCTACATTCCTAGTTCCTAAAAGCTATACATCAGAAGTTCAGAACAGAGCTCTACGCCTCCACCGAACAGAGCTATACATCAAAGAGAACTAGGAAGGGATACCTTTGCTCCTGCTCTGTTGTCTGCTCCGTGCTGCAGCTCGCCAGATGCCGGGCCGCCTGCCGCCTCGCCGGGGTCGCCGCCTCATCAGACAGGGCAGCAGCCCACAGCACCGCAGCGGCGCAACCTGATGCCACGGAAGGGGATCGGAGGGGACGGAGCTGGCCGGTTGGGTAGGTACGACAGCAGGCGGCAGGCGGCGGCGGGGAGTTGCGCCGGCGGGCAGGGACGCAGGCCACGCAACCACCTGACGCCTAGGGTTCGTCCAGGTCGGTGGAACGGGCGGCGGGCAGCCGGTTGGTTTGTGTTCGTCCAAGACTCCAAGTCGACGCACAGACATGCAGCTTTTTGAGAATGGGCCTCACGCCCCAGGCCGCCTTCGCTTTGCTACAGTATATTTGCTACAGTGTACAAGCAAGATGGGCCTCACATCCCAGGCAGCCGCCCGGGCTGCCTGGGGCCTGTCTCCGCCCATGATGACAACTACTCGTACAATATGATGTTCCTTAGTTTCCTTGCGCCGGCAGTAACCCAAAGTTTAGCGTCTTCTAAACTGTTTGTCAGGAGGACCGGCGGTGGCGCACTTTTCCGACGGAATACTCGGGCGTTTCTCTCATTCTAAATGGTCCAAGAAACGAGCATGGTGAGGGAAGCCATTGCGTGGCGGTGAGGGTTGTTGTCGTCGGTTCTTTTTTGCAACCACTCAATGACGGTTTCATCTAACTGCCATTCGGAGGTGTCCATGTGCGCGAGCCCAAGCTTCTCAATGATTGATCTCCAAAGTCTAAGCGTGTAGCGACACTTGACAAAGAGGTGTATACCCGTTTCTTGTTCCCTTTTGCAAAGCGGGCAAGGGCCACAGTTTGGCCAACCACGCTTCTCCAAGCGATTGGCGGTCCAAATCCTATCTTGCAGAGCCAACCAAGCAAAGAATTTAACCTTTGGAGGTGCCCAAGCCTTCCAGACCATGGGGTCCATGGGGGACAGGGTCAGGTCGAGAAATTGAGCTTTGTAGGCAGTGCTCGCCGTGTATATCCCATTGTTCGCGTGCTTCCAAATGATATCGTCTTCGGTTTGCTCATCAAGGTGGAAGTCATGCACAAGCATCCAAAGGTTAAAGAATTCGGAAATGTGGTTGACGGAGATGGCTGTGTCATGCTTGATTTTGAGGATCCAAGCGTTCCCCTTCAAAGCCTCACGCACCTTCCATTTCTTCCTCGCTGAGGCCTCATAGATTAGCGGTGCAATGTCCTTGGGCTTGCGCCCTAGGAGCCAAGGGGAGTCCCAGAACAGTGTTTTGGCGCCGTCACCGACAGTGATAGTCGTAGATGCATAGAAGAACTGGAGGTCCTCTTCAGTGGAGGGGTTGCCAGAGCCCACCCATAGTCTACGGGGCTCCTTCCATTCGTACCATAGCCAACGAAGCCGCAATGCCCGTGCAAACTTGTCGGTATTGAGCACCCCAAGACCACCGTAATCTTTTGGTCTGCACACCAAATTCCAATTGACCTTGCATTTGGCTCCCGTGGTCTTTTCCGCACCCGAACAAAGGAAGGCCCTCTCAATCTTGTTGAGTGTATCTAGAATGCCCGGCGGCACTATGAGAGGCATGATAGAGAAGACTGCTTGGGAGGAGATGACCGACTTGACGAGAGCTGTGCGTACGATAGCAGTAATGTTTTGCCCATCCCAAGTGTTAATTTTCCGGCCGCCTTGTCGACCAGATATTGAAAATCCACCGTCTTTAGCCGCCAAACTGAAAGAGGTAAGCCTAGGTATTTCACCGGGAAAGAAGCGCGGATCGTCGGCATATTCCGAAGGATGTGCTCGAGGTCAAGATGATTGCAACGAATTGGCACGACCGAGCTTTTTTGGAAGTTGGTGCAGAGGCCCGTCACGTCACCAAAGCCTTGTAAGATAGCAGCTAGGTTATCAATGTCCGTCTTGATGGGTGCCACAAAGACCACATCATCGTCCGCATATAGGGATGTTCTGATCACGGCTCCCCTACCACGAAGCTTATGGAGGAGCCCTTTCCGCGTGGCGAGGTCCAGAATCTTATGCAAAGGGTCAATCGCAAGGACAAACAGGAGGGGGGAGAGGGGGTCCCCCTGTCTGAACCCGCTCCCGTGCTTGATCGAAGGGCCGGGCACTCGTTTAGCATGATTCGTGATGAAGATGAGGAAAGAAGTGCAGCAAACCATGCCCGGAATTTATGCGGGAACCCTAGCCGTTGTAGGAGCTCAAGAAAGTATCCCCACTTGACCGGGTTGAAGGCCTTTTTGATATCAAGCTTGAGGAGGAAGGCGGAGGTTTTTCTCTTGTATAGGCGCCGGGCAAAATTCCGAACGTACATAAAATTGTCATGGATGCTTCTTCTCTTGATGAAGGCGCTTTGAGCGTTGGAGACAAGCTCATCCATGAGGGGCCGGGTTAAAGTTCCCTTCTCCAGTCACCAGTCCAGGACCCATGGAATTGTCCAAAAACTTATCTCTAGCAGTTCGAAAGACCATCGGATGGATGCAGGGAAAAAGAAGGATCGAGTTCTATCACGAATTCACGATCACATCATGACGTGACTCGGGCACCTCTCATGGGAATGTGTTTGGTCTATAATCAAATTTGCATCCAAAAATTAGCTACTCCCTCCGGACTGGTATTTGCGACCAAGAGTCTTAGGCTACTCATAATGGGGAGTATCATATACTAGTATCATGCATGTGATATTAGTATATGATTCTACCTTCATAATGCATAGTACTATATATCATAGAGTAGTATCATCGATGATCATATTTATTGCGATGCATGACACAAAGTCGCATAACATTTAACATGATACGGTATCTACGTATGTTCCTTTAATCCTCTCTTTCTTCTTTAATTATTTGCCACATCAGCGTGCTTGCTATTCCCGAGTGCATAGATATCGGTTATAATACCACCACTATGGCCAGCCTTATTAACAAACCTGAGAGAAACAGCCTCATGAAATTAGTCAACCACCGCTGCCTAATCTTCCTCGCGTGCAGTTTTAGGTCACCAATTTTACTAGGGATAAGTATATTTTTCGTCCTCGAACTCTTCCGAGAGTTTAGAAATCGTCCCTCAACTCAAAACCGGATAGTTTTCATTCCTCGGCTACCAAAACCGGATAGTTTTCGTCCCTCACGCCGCCTCGGGCAGTTTTCGTCCGCATGAACAGTAAACCGATGAACAGTAAATTAAAAAAATCTGAATAATTGTGGGATCAAAGTTCCTCGGATGCGCAAGGTGCACGAAATTTTTTGTGCTATTTAGACATTCCAGGAGCTCATGACAAAAGAAAAACCATAAATATATAAGTCGGTGAACAGTAAAATTGAAAAAATAGAAAAAAAATTCAAAAACATATGAAAAATGTTGACATGCAAGATGCTCGGGTGCCCAATGTGCCTGCAAAATTTCATGGTGTTTGGAAATTGTGGGAGCTCGTGGCAAAAAAAAAACAAAAATTGGCTGCGAAAGAAAGTTTGAAGAAGTGCACTATTTGTTTTTTGGCTAGAGCTCCGCATATGTTATTTGAGCACGAAAATATGCACGCACCTTGCACACCCAAGCATCTTTGATGCCAAAAAATTTCATATTTTTTTTGCTTTTTTAATTTACTGTTCACCGACGTACATATTTACAATTTTTTCTTTGTCATGAGCACCTGGAATGTCCAAATAATATGAAAATTTGTATGCACCTTGCCCACACGAGGAACTTTGATTCCACAAATTTTCAGTTTTTTTTAATTTTTCGCTATTTTTTTCCGAATTTACTGTTCATCGGTTTAATTGTTCATGATGGACGAAAACCGCCCGAAGCGGCGTGAGGGACGAAAACTATCCGGTTTTGAGTTGAGGGATGTTTTCTAAACTCTCGGAAGAGTCCGAGGATGAAAAATATACTCATCCCATTTTACTAACCAAATATGTCTTATCCGTTACGAAAAGCATATTTTGGGATTCATATACGAATGTGGTTTCTAAACATATATTTTGTTACATATAACATGTATTTGCCGGCGTGTTTATTTGTGTGTGCGTTTGTGTTGGCCGTGTGCATCCTAACTATGCGGAGGCCAGATGTATACTCATTGTGTTTGTTTTCACTTGATGCTTCATTCTGAATCAATAAAATACACCCTTCGTCGAAAAAATATAACACATATTTAGCTAGTTAAATTGTTGATCTAAAACTGCAAACATGCCCTTACAATTGGATGGATCTAGTATCTCGGCTTTCCTCCACCCGCCAAGGATAGAAGGGGCTGCCCTTTTCCCTCAAAAAAAAAGAAGAAAGAACGGGCTGCCCTACCCCATGCGATGGTCCAGCCATTTTACATGGACGAGATGCGGGCTTTTTTTAGATTTAGCTACTCCCCTCTGTCCAAGATTTTTAGTCGGCTCACCCATCTTAAATCTTTATCTTTATCTTTATCTCTACTAATCTGGAGTACTGTTTCTGCCCGTTCACCGTCGTGGTAGTTTTACGAAAACATCCTTGTGCTTTTCACAAATTGAACCCGCAGTGCCTTTCTAAGTTATCTCAGAAAACGTTTCGTTTTTACAAAACAGCCCCTGCGTTTGTAAGAAATTCTGTCCGCGTTCCTCTGAGTCAGCACGAGCTGAACTCAGAGAGAGAGAGAGAGGTAAGGGAGGACATCCTTGCTGCACTTGATGGAGGATGGAAGGGTGAAGATGAACAGAGAAGAGAAGATGAAGGACATGAGAGAGAGACTCAGAGAGAGAGAGAGAGAGAGAGGTTGCCTTCTGCCGGTGAAGAAAACAGAGAAGAGAAGATGGACATGAGAGAGAGAGAGAGAGAGAGAGAGATTGCCTTCTGCCGGTGAAGAAAACAGAGAAGACGGAGCACATGAGAGAGAGAGAGAGAGAGAGAGAGAGAGAGAGAGAGAGAGAGAGAGAGAGAGAGAGAGAGAGAGATGAGAGCTGCAGATTCCAGGAGGCTGCTCCGGCAGTGCTTCGGCGCAATCATTGTGAAGCTATACAGCCGCGCTCCGGCGACGGCGCCCCTGAACCTAGCAGGGATATATACGGCACTAACGGCAGTGCTGCAGCGACCATTGCTAAGCTATTTACGGTGGTGCTCCGGCAACAAACACCATGAGGGGGCAAGGTCCCGAGGAGCTGACCTCCGAAGGAACTAGAAACGAGCATATACGACATGTTCGTCATCTGGGAGAGAAAGGCCTGATGCCAAGAGGATCAGATCCAAATTGATCTGCTCATGCACCCAGACGAAATGATTTGGAGGAACCAGATCTAATGCATATAGCAGAGAACCCACCAGAGAAGAAGATGAAGACCGGTGAGTAGATCAAGCAGAGAAAAAGCAGGGGGATTTATTATTAGTAGGAAAAAAAAGAAACAAATCCACCAGCTCTAAAGAGGACACCACGAACCAGAATACCCATGGAGCAGTGGGTAGAGAAGCTAGGCTGCAGACGCCTCCACGCGCGGCGAGCGCCTCCTGCTAATTACTAGGGAAAGGCTGGAGGGAGAGAGATGAGAGGGGCAAACCGAGGAAGAAAAGAGGAAGCTTGGAGAGAGACTGGCGGAGAGCACAAGGAAGGAGGTCAGGGATCCGGCTTGCCTGCTCCCTCACCATGCTCCCATCCGTGCTCCCACTTCATCCTACGACTGTTCTTTTTTCTTTTTCTTTTTTAATCTAATCATCTCCCCCTGATTTTCAGGGGTGGGGCCGGGCCCTATTTTCTTCCAATCAAATCAAGCCACGTATGCGGAAGCACGGATGGGAGCATGGGAAGGGAGCAGGCAAGTCTCGTCCGAAGGTCTAAAAAAATTCATTTGCCCACCGGCTTCTGCAGTTTATGCAGGCCAAGGCCAACTCCAACGCGCCGGCGCATTTGGTTCACACATGTCCGTTTGGGCTGAAAAGGACAAAAGTGATGGCCCAATGCGTCGACGCATCCGTAAATTGCATACGCTTGTCATCCTGGACGCATTTCTGACCTAAATTAACGCCGACGCATTTATAAATTGCGTACGCTTGTCATCCGTCTGGACGCATTTCTGACCCATATTGGAGGCAGATTTGCGTCCACGCGGACATGAGACGGACGCCCATGCGGCCGCTGGCTGTCTGGTGCCGGTTCACTCTTTGACGTCCACCTACCGTCGCCCGTCATATTAAATGGACACGCGTGCGCCTGGGCCCGCGCATCAGTGCCTGCGTGGGGTCCTATTTTATCCGATGGGGGGAGGTGCCCGATGCAGTCCACTTTTTCTTCCCCACGCTTTCGTCTTTACTTGCCCCACTCGCCCGACAGCCAGCAATCCCTAGCGGCCCATTGGTATTTTCAGACGCAGTGGCAAGCCCGGCCATAGCAAGCATGACCGTGAGGTGGCGTCCGGCGAACTTCACCATTGCGCTGTCGATACTGGGGGCACGCCAACCTGAGCGCCCGCGCCTACGGCACTACCTCCCGGCCCACCAGTGTGTCTACCGCTGGTAGAACCGCATCCCGGCGCCGTAGCCGAATGTCAACCTACCTCAACCCTGACAGGGCGACGGTGTCGGTGGTGCCACGTGTTGGAAATATGCCCTAGAGGCAATAATAAATTGGTTATTATTATATTTCCTTATTCATGATAATCGTTTATTATCCATGCTAGAATTGTATTGATAGGAAACTCAGATACATGTGTGGATACATAGACAACACCATGTCCCTAGTAAGCCTCTAGTTGACTAGCTCGTTGATCAATAGATGGTTACGGTTTCCTGACCATGGACATTGGATGTCGTTGATAACGGGATCACATCATTAGGAGAATGATGTGATGGACAAGACCCAATCCTAAGCATAGCATAATAGATCGTGTAGTTTCGTTTGCTAGAGCTTTTTCCAATGTCAAGTATCTTTTCCTTAGACCATGAGATCGTGCAACTCCCGGATACCGTAGGAGTGCTTTGGGTGTGCCAAACGTCACAACGTAACTGGGTGACTATAAAGGTGCACTACGGGTATCTCCGAAAGTGTCTGTTGGGTTGGCACGGATCGAGACTGGGATTTGTCACTCCGTGTGACGGAGAGGTATCTCTGGGCCCACTCGGTAATGCATCATCATAATGAGCTCAATGTGACTAAGGCGTTAGTCACGGGATCATGCATTGCGGTACGAGTAAAGAGACTTGCCGGTAACGAGATTGAACAAGGTATTGGGATACCGACGATCGATCTCGGGCAAGTAACATACCGTTTGACAAAGGGAATTGCATACGGGATTGATTGAATCCTCGACATCGTGGTTCATCCGATGAGATCATCGTGGAACATGTGGGAGCCAACATGGGTATCCAGATCCCGCTGTTGGTTATTGACCGGAGAGGCGTCTCGGTCATGTCTGCATGTCTCCCGAACCCGTAGGGTCTACACACTTAAGGTTCGGTGACGCTAGGGTTGTAGAGATATGTGTATGCGGAAACCAGAAAGTTGTTCGGAGTCCCGGATGAGATCCCGGACGTCACGAGAGGTTCCGGAATGGTCCGGAGGTGAAGAATTATATATAGGAAGTCCAGTTTCGGCCACCGGGAAAGTTTCGGGGGTTACCGGTATTGTACCGGGACCACCGGAAGGGTCCCGGGGGTCCACCGGGTGGGGCCACCTATCCCGGAGGGCCCCATGGGCTGAAAGTGGAAGGGAACCAGCCCCTAGTGGGCTGGGCGCCCCCCCATGGGCCTCCCCCATGCGCCTAGGGTTGGGAACCCTAGGGTGGGGGACTTCCCCTTGCCTTGGGGGGCAAGGCACCCCTTTCCACCCCTTGGCCGCCGCCCCCCAACCCTAGATGGGTTTTGGCCGGCCCCCCTCCCAAGGGGGCCTATATAAAGGGGGGGGAGGGAGGGCAGCAACCTACAGCCTTGGGCGCCTCCCTCCTCCCCTGCAACACCTCTCTCTCTCTCGCAGAAGCTTGGCGAAGCCCTGCCGGAGACCCGCTACATCCACCACCACGCCGTCGTGCTGCTGGATCTCCATCAACCTCTCCTTCCCCCTTGCTGGATCAAGAAGGAGGAGACGTCGCTGCACCGTACGTGTGTTGAACGCGGAGGTGCCGTCCGTTCGGCACTCGGTCATCGGTGATTTGGATCACGGCGAGTACGACTCCGTCATCCACGTTCATTGGAACGCTTCCGCTCGCGATCTACAAGGGTATGTAGATGCACTCCTTTCCCCTCGTTGCTAGTAGACTCCATAGATGCATCTTGGTGAGCGTAGGAAAATTTTAAATTATGCTACGATTCCCAACAGTGGCATCATGAGCCAGGTCTATGCGTAGTTACTATGCACGAGTAGAACACAAAGCAGTTGTGGGCGTTGAGTTTGCCAATTCTTCTTGCCGCTACTAGTCGTTTCTTGTTTCGGCGGCATTGTAGGATGAAGCGGCCCGGACCGACCTTACACGTACGCTTACGTGAGACAGGTTCCACCGACTGACATGCACTAGATGCATAAGGTGGCTAGCGGGTGTCTGTCTCTCCTACTTTAGTCGGAACGGATTCGATGAAAAGGGTCCTTATGAAGGGTAAATAGAAATTGGCAAATCACGTTGTGGTCATACGTAGGTAAGAAACGTTCTTGCTAGAAACCTACAAACCACGTAAAAACTTGCAACAACAATTAGAGGACGTCTAACTTGTTTTTGCAGCAAGTGCTATGTGATGTGATATGGCCAGAAGATGTGATGAATGATATATGTGATGTATGAGATTGATCATATTCTTGTAATAGGAATCACGACTTGCATGTCGATGAGTATGACAACCGGCAGGAGCCATAGGAGTTGTCTTTATTATTTTGCATGACCTGCGTGTCATTGAATAACGCCATGTAAATTACTTTACTTTGTTGCTAAACGCGTTAGCCATAGAAGTAGAAGTAATCGTTGGCGTGACGACTTCATGAAGACACAATGATGGAGATCATGATGATGGAGATCATGGTGTCATGCCGGTGACGAAGATGATCATGGTGCCCCGAAGATGGAGATCAAAGGAGCATGATGATATTGGCCATATCATGTCACTATTTGATTGCATGTGATGTTTATCATGTTTTTGCATCTTATTTGCTTAGAACGACGGTAGTAAGTAAGATGATCCCTTATAATAATTTCAAGAAAGTGTTCACCCTAACTGTGCACCGTTGCGAAGGTTCGTTGTTTCGAAGCACCACGTGATGATCGGGTGTGATAGATTCTAACGTTCGAATACAACGGGTGTTGACGAGCCTAGCATGTACAGACATGGCCTCGGAACACACGCAATACACTTAGGTTGACTTGACGAGCCTAGCATGTACAGACATGGCCTCGGAACACGGAGGACCGAAAGGTCGAGCATGAGTCGTATAGAAGATACGATCAACATGGAGATGTTCACCGATCTTGACTAGTCCGTCTCACGTGATGATCGGACACGGCCTAGTTAAACTCGGATCATGTTTCACTTAGATGACTAGAGGGATGTCTATCTGAGTGGGAGTTCATAATCAGATGAACTTCATTATCATGAACATAGTCAAAAAGGTATTTGCAAATTATGTCATAGCTTGCGCTTTAGTTCTACTGGTTAAGATATGTTCCTAGAGAAAATTTAGTTGAAAGTTGGTAGTAGCAATTATGCGGACTGGGTCCGTAAACTGAGGATTGTCCTCATTGCTGCACAGAAGGCTTATGTCCTTAATGCACCGCTCGGTGTGCTGAACCTCAGCGTCGTCTGTAGATGTTACGAAACATCTGACATACACGTTTTGATGACTACGTGATAGTTCAGTGCGGTTTAGAATTGTGGCACCCAAGACGTTTTTGAAACGTCGCAGAACATGTGAGATGTTCCGAAGACTGAAATTGGGATTTCAGACTAGTGCCCACGTCAAGAGGTATGAGACCTCTGACAAGTTTCTTAAGCCTGCAAACTAAGGGAGAAAAGCTCAATCGTTGAGCATGTGCTCAGATTGTCTGAGTGCCACAATCGCTTGAATCGAGTGGGAGTTAATCTCCCAGATGAGATAGTGATAGTTCTCCATAGTCACTGCCACCAAGCTAGTAGAGCTTCGTGATGAACTATAACATATCAAGGATAGTTATGATGATCCTTGAGCTATTCGCGATGTTTGACACCGCGAGAGTAGAAATCAAGAAGGAGCATCAATTGTTGATGGTTAGTAAAACCACTAGTTTAAGAAGGGCAAGGGCAAAAGGGATACTTCATGAAACAGCAAGTCGTTTGCTGCTCTAGTGAAGAATCCCAAGGTTGAACCCAAACCCGAGACTAAGTGCTTCTGTAATGAGAGGAACGGTCACTGAAGCAGTACTACCCTAGATATTTGGTAGATGAGAAGGCAGGCAAGGTCGACAGAAGTATATTGGATATACGTTACATGAATGTGTACTTTACTAGTACTCCTAGCAGCACCAGGGTATTAGATACCGGTTCGGTTGCTAAGTGTTAGTAACTCGAAATAAAAGCTGCGGAATAAACGGAGACTAGCTAAAGGTGAGATGACGATATGTGTTGGAGGTGTTTCCAAGGTTGATGTGAGCAAGCATCGCATGCTCCCTCTACTATCGAGATTTGGTGTTTGCGTTGAGCATGATTGGATTATGTTTATCGCAATACGGTTATTCATTTAAGGAGAATAATGGTTACTCTGTTTATTTGAATAATACCTTCAATGGTCTTGCACCTAAAATGAATCTCGATCGTAGTGATACACATGTTCATGCCAAAAGATATAAGATAGTAATGATAGTACCACATACTTGTGGCACTGCCATTTGAGTCATATTGGTATAGAACGCATGAAGAAGCTCCATGTAGATGGATCTTTGGACTCAGTCGTTTTTGAAAAGATTGAGACATGCGAACCATGTCTATTGGTATATATGCATGAAGAAACTCCATGCAGATGGATCGTTTGGACTCACTTGATTTTGAATCACTTGAGACATGCAAATCATACCACATGGGCAAGATGACTGAAAGTCCTCGTTTTCAGTAAGATGGAACAAGAGAGCAACTTATTGGAAGTAATACATTTTGATGTATGCAGTCCAATGAGTGCTGAGGCATGCAGTGGATATCGTTATGTTCTTACTTCACAGATGATTTGAGTAGATGCTGAGTGTATTTACTTGATGAAACACAAGTCTGAATTATTGAAAGGTTCAAGTAATTTCAGAGTGAAGTTGAAGATCGTCGTGACAAGAGGATAAAATGTCTGTGATATGATCATAGAGATGAGTATCTGAGTTACGAGTTTGGCACACAATTAAGACATTGTGGAAAGTGTTTCACAATTAATACCGCCTGGAACACCATAGTGTGATGGTGTGTCCGGACATCATAGCTGCACCCTATTGGATATGGTGCATACCATGATGTCTCTTATCGAATTACCACTATCGTTTATGGGTTAGGCATTAGAGACAACCGCATTCACTTTAAAAGGGGCACCACGCAATTCCGTTGAGACGACACCGTTTAGAGAAACCTAAGTTGTCGTTTCTTAAAAGTTTGGGGCTGCGATGCTTATGTGAAAAAGTTTCAGGCTGATAAGCTCGAACCCAAAGCGGATAAATGCATCTTCATAGAATACCCAAAAACAGTTGGGTATACCTCCTATTTCAGATCTGGAAGCAAAAGTAATTGCTTCTAGAAACGAGTCCTTTCTCGAGGAAAAGTTTCTCTCGAAAGAATTGAGTGGGAGGATGGTGGAGACTTGATAAGGTTATTGAACCGTCGCTTCAACTAGTGTGTAGCAGGGCACAGGAAGTTGTTCCTGTGGCACCTACACCAATTGAAGTGGAAGCTTATGATAGTGATCATGAAACTTCGGATCAAGTCACTACCAAACCTCGTAGGACGACGAGGATGCGCACTACTTCAGAGTAATGCGTGATCCTGTCTTGGAAGTCATGTTGCTAGACAACAATGAACCTACGAGCTATGGAGAAGCGATGGTGGGCCCATATTCCGACGAATGGCTCGAGGCCATGAAATCCGAGATAGAATCCATGTATCAGAACAAAGCATGGACTTTGGTGAACTTGCCCGATGATCGGCAAGCCATTGAGATAAATGGATCTTTAAGAAGAAGACGGACATGGACGGTAATGTTACCGTCTATGAAGCTCGACTTGTGGCAAAGAGTATTTTCACAAGTTCAAGGAGTTGACTACGATGAGTTTTTCTCATCCGTAGCGATGCTTAGGTCCGTCGGAATCATGTTAGCATTAGCTGCATTTATGAAATCTGGCAGATGGATGTCAAAACAAGTTTCCTTACCAGTTTTCGTAAGGAAAGGTTGTATGTGATACAATCAGAAAGGTTTTGTCGATCCTAAGGATGCTAAAAGGTATGCTAGCTCCAGCGATCCTTCCATGGATTAGAGCAAGCATCTCGGAGTCAGAATATACGCTTTGATGGAGTGATCAAAGTTTTTGGGTTTATACAAAGTTTGTTAGAAACTTGTATTTACAATAAAGTGAGTGGGAGCGCTACAACATTTCTGATAAGTATATGTGAATGACATATTGTTGATCCGAAATGATGTAAAATTTCTGGAAAGCATAAAGGGTTGTTTGAAAGGAGTTTTTCAAAGGAAGACCTGGATAAAGCTGCTTACATATTGGGCATCAAGATCCATAGAGATAGATCAAGACGCCTGATGATATTTCAAAAGACAGCACACCTTGACATGATTTTGAAAGAGTTCAAAATAGATCAGCAAAGAAGGAGTTCTTGGCTGTGTTACAAGGTGTGAGTATTGAGTGAGACTCAAGACCTGACCACAGCAGAAGATAGAGAAAGGACGAAGGTCGTCCCCTATGCTTTAGACGTAGGCTCTATAGTATGCTATGCTGTGTACCGCACATGTAGTGTGCCTTGCCATGAGTTGGTCAAGAGGGTACAATAGTGATCCGGGAAAGGATCTCATGACAGCGGTCGAACTTATCCTTAGTACCTAGTGGATTAAGGAATTTTCTCGATTATGGAGGTGGAAAGGAGTTCGTCGTAAAGGGTTACGTCGATGCGAACTTTGACACTAATCCGGATGACTCTGAGTAGTAAACCGGATTCGTATAGTAGAGCAATTATTTGAAATGGCTCCAAATAGCGCGTGGTAGCATCCACAAGATGACATAGATATTCGTAAAGCACACGGTTCTGAAAGGTTCAGACCCGTTGACTAATAACCTCTCTCACAAGCATAACATGATCAAACCAGAACACATTGAGTGTTAATCACATAGTGATGTGAACTAGATTGTTGACTCTAGTAAACTCTTTAGATGTTGGTCACATGGTGATGTGACCAGTGAGTGTTAATCACATGGTGATGTGAACTAGATTATTGACTCTAGTGCAAGTGGGAGACTGTTGGAAATATGCCCTAGAGGCAATAATAAATTGGTTATTATTATATTTCCTTATTCATGATAATCGTTTATTATCCATGCTAGAATTGTATTGATAGGAAACTCAGATACATGTGTGGATACATAGACAACACCATGTCCCTAGTAAGCCTCTAGTTGACTAGCTCGTTGATCAATAGATGGTTACGGTTTCCTGACCATGGACATTGGATGTCGTTGATAACGGGATCACATCATTAGGAGAATGATGTGATGGACAAGACCCAATCCTAAGCATAGCATAAAAGATCGTGTAGTTTCGTTTGCTAGAGCTTTTCCAATGTCAAGTATCTTTTCCTTAGACCATGAGATCGTGCAACTCCCGGATACCGTAGGAGTGCTTTGGGTGTGCCAAACGTCACAACGTAACTGGGTGACTATAAAGGTGCACTACGGGTATCTCCGAAAGTGTCTGTTGGGTTGGCACGGATCGAGACTGGGATTTGTCACTCCGTGTGACGGAGAGGTATCTCTGGGCCCACTCGGTAATGCATCATCATAATGAGCTCAATGTGACTAAGGCGTTAGTCACGGGATCATGCATTGCGGTACGAGTAAAGAGACTTGCCGGTAACGAGATTGAACAAGGTATTGGGATACCGACGATCGAATCTCGGGCAAGTAACATACCGTTTGACAAAGGGAATTGTATACGGGATTGACTGAATCCTCGACATCGTGGTTCATCCGATGAGATCATCGTGGAACATGTGGGAGCCAACATGGGTATCCAGATCCCGCTGTTGGTTATTGACCGGAGAGGCGTCTCGGTCATGTCTGCATGTCTCCCGAACCCGTAGGGTCTACACACTTAAGGTTCGGTGACGCTAGGGTTGTAGAGATATATGTATGCGGAAACCCGAAAGTTGTTCAGAGTCCCGGATGAGATCCCAGACGTCACGAGAGGTTCCGGAATGGTCCGGAGGTGAAGAATTATATATAGGAAGTCCAGTTTCGGCCACCGGGAAAGTTTCGGGGGTTACCAGTATTGTACCGGGACCACCGGAAGGGTCCCGGGGGTCCACCGGGTGGGGCCACCTATCCCGGAGGGCCCCATGGGCTGAAAGTGGAAGGGAACCAGCCCCTAGTGGGCTGGGCGCCCCCCCATGGGCCTCCCCCCATGCGCCTAGGGTTGGGAACCCTAGGGTGGGGGGACTTTCCCCTTGCCTTGGGGGGCAAGGCACCCCTTTCCACCCCTTGGCCGCCGCCCCCAACCCTAGATGGATTTTTGGCCGGCCCCCCCTCCCAAGGGGGCCTATATAAAGGGGGGGGGGGAGGGAGGGCAGCAACCTACAGCCTTGGGCGCCTCCCTCCTCCCCTGCAACACCTCTCTCTCTCTCTCGCAGAAGCTTGGCGAAGCCCTGCCGGAGACCCGCTACATCCACCACCACGCCGTTGTGCTGCTGAATCTCCATCAACCTCTCCTTCCCCCTTGATGGATCAAGAAGGAGGAGACATCGCTGCACCGTACGTGTGTTGAACGCGGAGGTGCCGTCCGTTCGGCACTCGGTCATCGGTGATTTGGATCACGGCGAGTACTACTCCGTCATCCACGTTCATTGGAACGCTTCCGCTCGCGATCTACAAGGGTATGTAGATGCACTCCTTTCCCCTCGTTGCTAGTAGACTCCATAGATGCATCTTGGTGAGCGTAGGAAAATTTTAAATTATGCTACGATTGCCAACACCACGGTCGGCCCGCATGCGGATGGAGGAGATCCGCCTTCATCGTGCTACCCTAGATCCCGAACTGGGCACCCGGACTACGCCGAGGACTCCACCTATTGGGACATGGGGTTCACATTTTAAGATAAAGAGTGTTTCAAATTGTTCCTGCTTTAAGAAATTATTCACATTTTTAAATATGTCCGCGCTTTAAAAAATGCTCAAACTTTCCAAAAAATGTTCCATTTAAAAAACTATACATTGAAAATTGTTAACGAAATAAAAAAATCATATTTTTTTACAAAACATGTGTTAAAAAAATGTTCATCTTCAAAGCATGTTCTAATTTTAATAAAAAATTCAAAAATGAAAAATATTCAATTTTATAAAAAAATAAAGAAATATTCGTGTTTTACAAAAAGTAAAAAGGCAGAACCGATTGACACACTATTCCATGTCCATGCACCACTAATTTTTCATTAGATGAGGGATTAGGGTAGCTTCTTCACGTCCACATTCATGCTCCGAAAAGCCATAACAGTGTAGCCTTATCACCGATGTTTATCAGAATTGGTGTGAGAAATGGCATGTAATGCATATGGAGCAAGTTTTCTGATTTTCTTGCCCGTTGCAACGCACGGGCATTTGTACTAGTATTCCTAATTAACGCATGTATGCATGCCCTACCCCATGTGGGACTCCAACGTTTTGACAAGTTTTCAAAACTTCAGCAAGTTTTAAACTTGCATCTAGTTGGGTAGCTAGCGTAGAACAGAGGAGTTAGCTCATGCCGTGCCTTGTCCAGAGTTGTTCCGTTCCGAGTTTCCGGTAGGAACCGGAGACTCGAGCTCAAAGGTTAGGTGCTTCCCCTTTGCGCCGAAGTAGAAGATCAGGGACAGACCGTCAATCTCTGCCGGAGTGGGGCAGAGAATCTCAATGCGGGCGGGGCCATCATCCTCGAAGGACGCCAGGTCGGCAGTCAACAGCTTGCCCACCGGCTCAGAGATTGCCTTGAGGATGTGCGCAAGCTTGCCACCCCGCGGCGCTGACCTACCACCACGAGGCATGCCGTAGACAAGGACCCACACCTTAGCCAGAGGGGGCATAGGGTCAGGCTCCGCGGTAGCATCACGGACGCAGATCAGGAACTTGTTGATGGGGCAATGGATGACATCATGGGAACACACACGAAGCAACTCTGTGGAGGGGAAGGGGGCCGAGAAGACGAGAGGAGCCGTCTTGGTCACCTCCCAAGTGAAGTCGGAGTCGCAGAAGTCGTCGATGTAGGCGGTGAGCTCAGCCTGGATGAGGTCGGCCGAGATCACCACCCCAAACGGCAAGTCCTGCTCGGGGGCAAGAGTGACCATCGCCAAGTGCGGCCTAACCGCCTCCTCCTCAATCTCAGCATCCACATAGTAGAAACCACCACCCTTAGTTCCGTACCCAAGATAGGCGAGGGTCGTGGGACATCAGGGAGGGCGCTCACACTCCGAGCAGAAGTGTCCCGCGCATCCACAGTTGATGCACATCGTCTCCTCGCGGGTCCTGGGGAAGCCGACACGAGAGGGAGGCTCCGGAGAAGCCTGCTCAGGAGCCCCGGACGGAGTTGGACAGCCGGCCACCGCAGGAGTCTTGTTCTTCTTATGCGTCTTCTTCTTCTTGGACTAGACAGCCGCACCCGGTGCCTCGCCGGACCAGCGAGCGGGAGAGACCCTAGCGGGCACCAAGCCATCCCGCCGCCGCTCCGGGTCGATGCCCCGAGGATCACGACGATCGTCCCGACGCCGGGGGCTGGGGGAGCGAGAAGCACGGGCCGAGTCCACCCAGCGCTCCCCCAGGTCAGCAGCATCCCCACGCAGCACACGGGAAGAACCGGACTCGGTCCTACGCCAGCGCCAATCGCCGTCCGAGGCACGCGACGAGGACACCCGCTGTTCCAGCACCCGCCGCTCCGGGTCATCCCGAACCCGATTCGCTGGAGGAGGCCAAAACTGCAACTCGGCCCGCAGCTCCACCTCCCTCGCAAGGTCCTCGGAGCGGCGGCGCTCGGCTCCCGGCGGCGAATGTCACCCGGGGAGCCCGGAATGGGCAGCCGCGGGTCCCTGGCCGGGTCGCGGGGAGGAAGGGAACGATGCTGCGACGAGCCGGCGTAGGAAGACGTGCCGCAGGCTGGCTAGACGGAATCCTGTCTGGGTCGGCCCCCGCAGCCACTCTGCCTCGGCCGGATGATGGGCAGGGTGGGGATGGGGGCTCGTCCAAGGGGAGCTCTTCTAGTCAGGAGGATGATGATGATGCGGTTCCCCCGGCTCCGTCTGTTGGGCGATGTGGCCCGGTGTCTGCTGGTGGTGGGTCTTAATGTCCAGCTGGGACGGCTTCTCTGGTGGCGTCAGAGGGTGGGACTATGGATGTGGCCTCCCTTCCCCCTGTGGTGATCCAGGAGGCTGGCCTGGAGGTCGTGGAGGAGGACATTGTGAGTGTGGGGATGGAGGTGCGCCCCTCGTCTTCGCCGCCTCTCGCCTGGGGTGGCCTGCTACACGCGTTCACCGGGGTCCCCCCTTCCCCAGCCTTGGGGTCCCTGGACTTGGAGCCACCTCTGTCCTTGGACTGGTAGCGGTGACTCCTACCGCGGCTGGCTCCAAGCTTCGGGGCAGGCCTTCTCTGGTGGTGGCCGCGCGTCAGAGTGCGAGGCTCAGCCAGTCCTGGGTCCTCCTGGATGGCCGTGTCCCAACGATCCCGGAGAAGGCCGCCATGCGGGCGGCTGCTCACGACTTGCCCTCTGGTACCCCCACCATCTCCTCAGACCCTTCTAGTTCTGGTTCTCGGTTTTCTGTGCTTGGTTCCGCTCCGTTGTCTCATTTGGCAGAGGTGGCCATCCATAGTGGCATTGTGTTTCGTGGTGAGAAGGGGCCCATCCTTGAGCGGATTTATGCTATTTGCGCCAAGGAGAGGCTCGATGGGGCGTTGGCTGAAGCCCGTGCTTGTGCTGCGCATGGTGAACCCAGCACCCCAGTGCACACTGACCCTGGTTATAGAGAGACCAGGGCTGGTGCGGCGCCCCTTGTGGAGACTGTGGAGGACATGCCCCTTGCAGTTCCTCCCTCGGTGAGGACTCTGCGAGGGCGTCCCCCCACACATCTCAACCCCACTGAACACTGGATAGAGGTGTGTGGGTCTAGTTTAAGGTCCGCTTCCCTTAGACCGGAGGCCTCCGTTTCCCCTGCTACGCGGGGGCGGCGTGGTCGTCCGGTGAAGGCATCCCCCCGACCCGCGATTGACGGGCGGGCTAGCTCGGCCCCGCTTGCGGGGCCTAGGGATTCCTCTGAGGTTATTAATGTTGGGGAACGTAGTAATTTCAAAAAAATTCCTACGCACACGCAAGATCATGGTGATGCATAGCAACGAGAGGGGAGAGTGTTGTCCACGTACCCTCGAAGACCGAAAGCGGAAGCGTTAGCACAACGCGGTTGATGTAGTCGTACGTCTTCACGATCTGACCGATCAAGTACCGAACGTACGGCACCTCCGAGTTCAGCACACATTCAGCCCGATGACGTCCCTCGAACTCCGATCCAGCAGAGTGTTGAGGGAGAGTTTCGTCAGCACGACGGTGTGGTGACGATGATGATGTTCTACCGATGCAGGGCTTCGCCTAAGCACCGCTACAGTATTATCGAGGTGGACTATGGTGGAGGGGGGCACCGCACACGGCTAAAAGATCAAACGATCAATTGTTGTGTCTCTAGGGTGCCCCCTGCCCCCGTATATAAAGGAGCAAGTGGGGGAGGTGTGGCCGGCCAGAAGGGGCGCGCCAGGAGGAGTCCTACTCCCACCGGGAGTAGGACTTCCTCCCTTTTCCTTGTTGGACTAGGAGTGGAGGGGGAAAGAGGAGGGAGAGAGGAAGGAAAGGGGGGCCACCCCCTCTCCTTGTCCTATTCGGACTAGGGGGGAGGGGCGCGCGGCCCTGCCCTGGCCGCCTCTCCTCTCTTCCACTAAGGCCCACTATGGCCCATTAAGCCCCCGGGGGGTTCCGGTAACCTCCCGGTACTCCCGTAAAATTCCGATTTCACCCGGAACACTTCCGATATCCAAACATAGGCTTTCAATATATCAATCTTCATGTCTCGACCATTTCGAGACTCCCCGTCATGTCCGTGATCACATCCGGGACTCCGAACAACCTTCGGTACATCAAAACATATAAACTCATAATATAACTGTCAACGAAACTTTAAGCGTGCGGACCCTACGGGTTCGAGAACTATGTAGACATGACCGAGACACGTCTCCGGTCAATAACCAATAGAGGAACCTGGATGCTCATATTGGCTCCCACATATTCTACGAAGATCTTTATCGGTCAGACCGCATAACAACATACGTTGTTCCCTTTGTCACCGGTATGTTACTTGCCCGAGATTCGATCGTTGGTATCTCAATACCTAGTTCAATCTCGTTACCGGCAAGTCTCTTTACTCGTTCCGTAATACATCATCCCGCAACAAACTCATTAGTTGCAATGCTTGCAAGGCTTAAGTGATGTGCATTACCGAGAGGGCCCAGAGATACCTCTCCGACAATCGGAGTGACAAATCCTAATCTCGAAATACGCCAACCCAACAAGTACCTTCGGAGACACCTGTAGAGCACCTTTATAATCACCCAGTTACGTTGTGACGTTTGGTAGCACACAAAGTGTTCCTCCGGTAAACGGGAGTTGCATAATCTCATAGTCATAGGAACATGTATAAGTCATGAAGAAAGCAATAGCAACATACTAAACGATCGAGTGCTAAGCTAACGGAATGGGTCAAGTCAATCACATCATTCTCCTAATGATGTGATCCCGTTAATCAAATGACAACTCATGTCTATGGCTAGGAAACTTAACCATCTTTGATCAACGAGCTAGTCAAGTAGAGGCATACTAGTGACACTCTGTTTGTCTATGTATTCACACATGTATTATGTTTCCGGTTAATACAATTCTAGCATGAATAATAAACATTTATCATGATATAAGGAAATAAATAATAACTTTATTATTGCCTCTAGGGCATATTTCCTTCAGTCTCCCACTTGCACTAGAGTCAATAATCTAGATTACACAGTAATGATTCTAACACCCATGGAGCCTTGGTGTTGATCATGTTTGCTCGTGGAAGAGGCTTAGTCAACGGGTCTGCAACATTCAGATCCGTATGTATCTTGCAAATTTCTATGTCTCCCACCTGGACTAAATCCCGGATGGAATTGAAGCGTCTCTTGATGTGCTTGGTTCTCTTGTGAAATCTGGATTCCTTCGCCAAGGCAATTGCACCAGTATTGTCACAAAAGATTTTCATTGGACCCGATGCACTAGGTATGACACCTAGATCGGATATGAACTCCTTCATCCAGACTCCTTCATTTGCTGCTTCCGAAGCAGCTATGTATTCCGCTTCACACGTAGATCCCGCCACGACGCTTTGTTTAGAACTGCACCAACTGACAGCTCCACCGTTCAATGTAAACACGTATCCGGTTTGCGATTTAGAATCGTCCGGATCAGTGTCAAAGCTTGCATCAACGTAACCATTTACGATGAGCTCTTTGTCACCTCCATAAACGAGAAACATATCCTTAGTCCTTTTCAGGTATTTCAGGATGTTCTTGACCGCTGTCCAGTGATCCACTCCTGGATTACTTTGGTACCTCCCTGCTAGACTTATAGCAAGGCACACATCAGGTCTGGTACACAGCATTGCATACATGATAGAGCCTATGGCTGAAGCATAGGGAACATCTTTCATCTTCTCTCTATCTTCTGCAGTGGTCGGGCATTGAGTCTTACTCAACTTCACACCTTGTAACACAGGCAAGAACCCTTTCTTTGCTTGATCCATTTTGAACTTCTTCAAAACTTTGTCAAGGTATGTGCTTTGTGAAAGTCCAATTAAGCGTCTTGATCTATCTCTATAGATCTTGATGCCCAATATATACGCAGCTTCACCGAGGTCTTTCATTGAAAAACTCTTATTCAAGTATCCCTTTATGCTATCCAGAAATTCTATATCATTTCCAATCAGCAATATGTCATCCACATATAATATCAGAAATGCTACAGAGCTCCCACTCACTTTCTTGTAAATACAGGCTTCTCCAAAAGTCTGTACAAAACCAAATGCTTTGATCACACTATCAAAGCGTTTATTCCAACTCCGAGAGGCTTGCACCAGTCCATAAATGGATCGCTGGAGCTTGCACACTTTGTTAGCTCCCTTTGGATCGACAAAACCTTCCGGTTGCATCATATACAACTCTTCTTCCAGAAATCCATTCAGGAATGCAGTTTTGACATCCATTTGCCAAATTTCATAATCATAAAATGCGGCAATTGCTAACATGATTCGGACAGACTTAAGCATCGCTACGGGTGAGAAGGTCTCATCGTAGTCAATCCCTTGAACTTGTCGAAAACCTTTTGCAACAAGTCGAGCTTTATAGACAGTAACATTACCGTCAGCGTCAGTCTTCTTCTTGAAGATCCATTTATTCTCAATTGCTTGCCGATCATCGGGCAAGTCAACCAAAGTCCACACTTTGTTCTCATACATGGATCCCATCTCAGATTTCATGGCTTCAAGCCATTTTGCGGAATCTGGGCTCACCATCGCTTCTTCATAGTTCGTAGGTTCGTCATGGTCTAGTAACATAACCTCCAGAACAGGATTACCGTACCACTCTGGTGCGGATCTTACTCTGGTTGACCTACGAGGTTCAGTAATAACTTGATCTGAAGTTCCATGATCATCATCATTAACTTCCTCACTAATTGGTATAGGCGTCGCAGAAACTGGTTTCTGCGATGAACTACTTTCCAATAAGGGAGCAGGTACAATTACCTCATCAAGTTCTACTTTCCTCCCACTCACTTCTTTCGAGAGAAACTCCTTCTCCAGAAAAATTCCGAATTTAGCAACAAAAGTCTTGCCTTCGGATCTGTGATAGAAGGTGTACCCAACAGTCTCCTTTGGGTATCCTATGAAGACACATTTCTCCGATTTGGGTTCGAGCTTATCAGGTTGAAGCTTTTTCACATAAGCATCGCAGCCCCAAACTTTAAGAAACGACAACTTTGGTTTCTTGCCAAACCACAGTTCATAAGGCGTCGTCTCAACGGATTTTGATGGTGCTCTATTTAACGTGAATGCAGCCATCTCTAAAGCATAACCCCAAAACGATAGCGGTAAATCAGTAAGAGACATCATAGATCGCACCATATCTAGTAAAGTACGATTACGACGTTCGGACACACCATTACGCTGTGGTGTTCCGGGTGGCGTGAGTTGCGAAACTATTCCGCATTGTTTCAAATGAAGACCAAACTCATAACTCAAATATTCTCCTCCACGATCAGATCGTAGAAACTTTATTTTCTTGTTACGATGATTTTCAACTTCACTCTGAAATTCTTTGAACTTTTCAAATGTTTCAGACTTATGTTTCATTAAGTAGATATACCCATATCTGCTTAAATCATCTGTGAAGGTGAGAAAATAACGATATCCGCCACGAGCCTCAACATTCATCGGACCACATACATCTGTATGTATGATTTCCAACAAATCTGTTGCTCTCTCCATAGTTCCGGAGAACGGCGTTTTAGTCATCTTGCCCATGAGGCACGGTTCGCAAGTACCAAGTGATTCATAATCAAGTGGTTCCAAAAGTCCATCAGTATGGAGTTTCTTCATGCGCTTTACACCGATATGACCTAAACGGCAGTGCCACAAATAAGTTGCACTATCATTATCAACTCTGCATCTTTTGGCTTCAATACTATGAATATGTGTATCACCACTATCGAGATTCAACAAAAATAGACCACTCTTCAAGGGTGCATGACCATAAAAGATATTACTCATATAAATAGAACAACCATTATTCTCTGATTTAAATGAATAACCGTCTCGCATCAAACAAGATCCAGATATAATGTTCATGCTTAACGCTGGCACCAAATAACAATTATTTAGGTCTAAAACTAATCCCGAAGGTAGATGTAGAGGTAGCGTGCCGACCGCGATCACATCGACTTTGGAACCATTTCCCACGCGCATCGTCACCTCGTCCTTAGCCAATCTTCGCTTAATCCGTAGCCCCTGCTTCGAGTTGCAAATATTAGCAACAGAACCAGTATCAAATACCCAGGTGCTACTGCGAGCATTAGTAAGGTACACATCAATAACATGTATATCACATATACCTTTGTTCACCTTGCCATCCTTCTTATCCGCCAAATACTTGGGGCAGTTCCGCTTCCAGTGACCAGTCTGCTTGCAGTAGAAGCACTCAGTCTCAGGCTTAGGTCCAGACTTGGGTTTCTTCTCCTGAACAGCAACTTGCTTGCTGTTCTTCTTGAAGTTCCCCTTCTTCTTCCCTTTGCCCTTTTTCTTGAAACTGGTGGTCTTATTGACCATCAACACTTGATGCTCCTTTTTGATTTCTACCTCCGCAGCCTTTAGCATTGCGAAGAGCTCGGGAATCGTCTTATCCATCCCTTGCATGTTATAGTTCATCACGAAGCTCTTGTAGCTTGGTGGCAGTGATTGAAGAATTCTGTCAATGACGCTATCATCCGGAAGATTAACTCCTAGTTGAATCAAGTGATTGTTATACCCAGACATTTTTAGTATATGCTCACTGACAGGACTATTCTCTTCCATCTTGCAGCTGTAGAACTTATTGGAGACTTCATATCTCTCAATCCGGGCATTTGCTTGAAATATTAACTTCAACTCCTGGAACATCTCATATGCTCCATGACGTTCAAAACGTCGTTGAAGACCCGGTTATAAGCCATAAAGCATGGCACACTGAACTATCGAGTAGTCATCAGCTTTGCTCTGCCAGACGTTCATAACATCTAGTGTTGCTCCTGCAGCAGGTCTGGCACCCAGCGGTGCTTCCAGGACATAATTATTCTGTGCAGCAATGAGGATAATCCTCAAGTTATGGACCCAGTCCGTGTAATTGCTACCATCATCTTTCAACTTTGCTTTCTCAAGGAACGCATTAAAATTCAACGGAACAACAGCACGGGCCATCTATCTACAATCAACATAGACAAGCAAGATACTATCAGGTACTAAGTTCATGACAAATTTAAGTTCAATTAATCATATTACTTAAGGACTCCCACTTAGATAGACATCCCTCTAATCCTCTAAGTGATCACGTGATCCATATCAACTAAACCATGTCCGATCATCACGTGAGATGGAGTAGTTTCAACGGTGAACATCACTATGTTGATCATATCCACTATATGATTCACGCTCAACCTTTCGGTCTCCGTGTTCCGAGGCCATATCTGTTATATGCTAGGCTCGTCAAGCTTAACCTGAGTATTCCGCATGTGCAACTGTTTTGCACCCGTTGTATTTGAATGTAGAGCCTATCACACCCGATCATCACGTGGTGTCTTAGCACGAAGAACTTTTGCAACGGTGCATACTCAGGGAGAACACTTATACTCTGATAATTTAGTGAGGGATCATCTTATAATGCTACCGTCAATCAAAGCAAGATAAGATGCATAAAAGATAAACATCACATGCAATCAATATAAGTGATATGATATGGCCATCATCATCTTGTGCTTGTGATCTCCATCTCCGAAGCACCGTCATGATCACCATCGTCACCGGCGCGACACCTTGATCTCCATCGTCATCATTGTCGTCTCGCCAATCTTATGCTTCTACAACTATCGCTACCTCTTAGTGATAAAGTAAAGCATTACAGGGCGATTGCATTGCATACAATAAAGCGACAACCATATGGCTCCTCCCAGTTGTCGATAACTCGGTTACAAAACATGATCATCTCATACAATAAAATTTAGCATCATGTCTTGACCATATCACATCACAACATGCCCCGCAAAAACAAGTTAGACGTCCTCTACTTTGTTGTTGCAAGTTTTACGTGGCTGCTACGGGCTTAGCAAGAACCGATCTCACCTACGCATCAGAACCACAACGATAGTTTGTCAAGTTGGTGTTGTTTTAACCTTCGCAAGGACCGGGCGTAGCCACACTTGGTTCAACTAAAGTTGGAGAAACTGACACCCGCCAGCCACCTCTGTGCAAAGCACATCGGAAGAACCAGTCTCGCGTAAGCGTACGCGTAATGTCGGTCCGGGCCGCTTCATCCAACAATACCGCCGAACCAAAGTATGACATGCTGTTAAGCAGTATGACTTATATCGCCCACAACTCACTTGTGTTTTACTCGTGCATATAACATCAATGCATAAAACCAGGCTCTGATACCACTGTTGGGGAACGTAGTAATTTCAAAAAAATTCCTACCCACACGCAAGATCATGGTGATGCATAGCAACGAGAGGGGAGAGTGTTGTCCACGTACCCTCGTAGACCGAAAGCGAAAACGTTAGCACAACGCGGTTGATGTAGTCGTACGTCTTCACGATCCGACCGATCAAGTACCGAACATACGACACCTCCGAGTTCAGCACACGTTCAGCCCGATGACGTCCCTCGAACTCCGATCCAGCCGAGTGTTGAGGGAGAGTTTCATCAGCACGACGGCGTGGTGACGATGATGATGTTCTACCAACGCAGGGCTTCGCCTAAGCACCGCTGCAGTATTATCGAGGTGGACTATGGTGGAGGGGGGCACCACACACGGCTAAAAGATCAAACGATCAATTGTTGTGTCTCTAGGGTGCCCCCTGCCCCTGTATATAAAGGAGCAAGGGGGAGAGGTGTGGCCGGCCAGAAGGGGCGCGCCAGGAGGAGTCCTACTCCTACCGGGAGTAGGACTCCCTCCCTTTTCCTTGTTGGACTAGGAGTGGAGGGGGAAGAGGAGGGAGAGAGGAAGGAAAGGGGGGCACCCCCCTCTCCTTGTCCTATTCGGACTAGGGGGGAGGGGCGCGCGGCCCTGCCCTGGACGCCTCTCCTCTCTTCCACTAAGGCCCACTATGGCCCATTAAGCCCCCGGGGGGTTCCGGTAACCTCCCGGTACTCCGGTAAAATTCCGGTTTCACCCGGAACACTTCCGATATCCAAACATAGGCTTCCAATATATCAATCTTCATGTCTCGACCATTTCGAGACTCCTCGTCAGGTCCGTGATCACATCCGGGACTCCGAACAACCTTAGGTACATCAAAACATATAAACTCATAATATAACTGTCATCAAAACTTTAAGCGTGCGGACCCTACGGGTTCGAGAACTATGTAGACATGACCGAGACACGTCTCCGGTCAATAACCAATAGTGGAACCTGGATGCTCATATTGGCTCCCACATATTCTACGAAGATCTTTATCGGTCAGATCGCATAACAACATACGTTGTTCCCTTTGTCATCGGTATGTTACTTGCCCGATCGATCGTCGGTATCTCAATACATAGTTAAATCTCGTTACCGGCAAGTCTCTTTACTCGTTCCGTAATACATCATCCCGCAACAAACTCATTAGTTGCAATGCTTGCAAGGCTTAAGGGATGTGCATTACCGAGAGGGCCCAGAGATACCTCTCCAACAATCGGAGTGACAAATCCTAATCTCGAAATACGCCAACCCAAGAAGTACCTTCGGAGACACCTGTAGAGCACCTTTATAATCACCCAGTTACGTTGTGACGTTTGGTAGCACGTAAAGTGTTCCTCCGGTAAACGGGAGTTGCCTAATGTCATAGTCATAGGAACATGTATAAGTCATGAAGAAAGCAATAGAAACATACTAAATGATCGAGTGCTAAGCTAACGGAATGGGTCAAGTCAATCACATCATTCTCCTAATGATGTGATCCCGTTAATCAAATGGCAACTCATGTCTATGGCTAGGAAACATAACCATCTTTGATCAATGAGCTAGTCAAGTAGAGGCATACTAGTGACACTCTGTTTGTCTATGTATTCACACATGTATTATGTTTCCGGTTAATACAATTCTAGCATGAATAATAAACATTTATCATGATATAAGGAAATAAATAATAACTTTATTATTGCCTGTAGGGCATATTTCCTTCAATTAAATGAAGCTCCTATGTTGGAACATTAGGGGCTTCGTGTTGGAAAAATGCCCTAGAGGCAATAATAAAATAGTTATTATTATATTTCCTTGTTCATGATAATTGTCTATTGTTCATGCTATAATTGTGTTATCCGGAAATCGTAATACATGTGTGAACACATAGACCATAACATGTCCCTAGTGAGCCTCTAGTTGACTAGCTCGTTGATCAATAGATGGTTACGGTTTCCTGACCATGGACATTGGATGTCATTGATAACGGGATCACATCATTAGGAGAATGATGTGATGGACAAGACCCAATCCTAAGCATAGCACTAGATCGTGTAGTTCGTTTGCTGAGGCTTTTCTAATGTCAAGTATCATTTCCTTAGACCATGAGATCGTGCAACTCCCGGATACCGTAGGAATGCTTTGGGTGTGCCAAACGTCACAACGTAACTGAGTGGCTATAAAGGTGCACTACAGGTATCTCCGAAAGTGTCTGTTGGGTTGGCTCGGATCGAGACTGGGATTTGTCACTCCGTATGACGGAGAGGTATCTCTGGGCCCACTCGGTATTGCATCATCATAATGAGCTCAATGTGACTAAGTAATTAGTCACAGGATCATGCATTATGGAACGAGTATAGTGACTTGCCGGTAACGAGATTGAACGAGGTATTGGGATACCTATGATCGAATCTCGGGCAAGTAACGTACCGATTGACAAAGGGAATTGTATACGGGATTACTTGAATCCTCGACATCGTGGTTCATCCGATGAGATCATCAAGGAGCATGTGGGAGCCAACATGGGTATCCAGATCCCGCTGTTGGTTATTGACCGGAGAGTCGTCTCGGTCATGTCTGCGTGTCTCCCGAACCCGTAGGGTCTACACACTTAAGGTTCGGTGACGCTAGGGTTGTAGAGATATTAGTATGCGGTAACCCGAAAGTTGTTCGGAGTCCCGGATGAGATCCCGGACATCATGAGGAGTTCCGGGATGGTCCGGAGGTAAAGATTTGTATATAGGAAGTCCAGTTTCGGCCACCGTGAAAGTTTCGGGGGTCACCGGTATTGTACCGGGACCACCGGAAGGGTCCCGGGGGTCCACCGGGTGGGGCCACCTATCCCGGAGGGCCCCATGGGCTGAAGTGGGAAGGGAACCAGCCCCTGGTGGGCTGGTGTGCCCCCCATGGGCCTCCCCCTGCGCCTAGGGGTTGGAAACCCTGGGGGTGGGGGGCGCCCCACCTGAGTTGGGGGGCAAGTCCCCCCTTGGCCGCCGCCCCCCCTTGAGATGGAATCTCCAGGGGCCGGCGCCCCCCAGGGCCCCTATATAAAGGGGGGAGGGAGGGCTGCACACCCAAGCCCCTGGCGCCTCCCTTTGCCCCGTAACACCTCTCCCTCTCGCTGAGCTTGGCGAAGCCCTGCCGAGATCCCCGCTGCTTCCACCACCACGCCGTCGTGCTGCTGGATCTCCATCAACCTCTCCTTCCCCTTGCTGGATCAAGAAGGAGGAGACGTCTCTCCCAACCGTACGTGTGTTGAACGTGGAGGTGCCGTCCGTTCGGCGCTCGGATCATCGGTGATTTGGATCACGACGAGTACGACTCCATCAACCCCGTTCTCTTGAACGCTTCCGCTCGCGATCTACAAGGGTATGTAGATGCACTCATCTCTCTCGTTGCTAGATGACTCCATAGATTGATCTTGGTGATGCGTAGAAAATTTTAAATTTCTGCTACGATCCCCGACACTTCGGCCTCACTGGCCGGCGTCGGCAGCTCATCGAGTATTTGCGGCAAGAAGAGATTGGCATTGTGGGACTTCAGGAGACGATTCGCCAAGACTTTAGCATGCATGAGCTCCAGGGGCTCTCCCGCCACCAGTTTGCCTGGCAGTGGTTGCCAGCTACGGGTCAATCTGGAGGCATCCTGCTCGGAGTCAGGGAGGATACTCTCTCGGTTGAGGATATGGACCGAGGGGAGTTCTTCCTGAGCATGTCCGTCACCGACTGACGAGTTCACCTCAGCTGGGAGGTGATTTTTTCTATGGTCCTGCGGATCATGGTCATTCTGCCGGCTTCCTTGCCAACCTAAAGAATAAGGTGGAGACGTGCACCACTTCGGTGGTGCTGACCGGGGACTTCAACCTCATTAGATGGGCTTCAGATAAAAGCTCTCCTAATGTTGATCGGGTCTGCATGCGTCTATTTAACGACTGCATTGCAGACCTTGCTCTTTGTGATATAGCCCGCGTAGGGGCTAGGTTCACTTGGATGAATCAGCAGGTGGACCCCATTCGGAGTGTTTTGGATCGGGTATTTGTGTCGGCTCAGTGGGAAGTGATGTTCCCATTGTGCTCCCTCAAGGGTGTCACTCGTATTGGCTCCGACCATACCCCCTACTTTTCTCTTTGGGGGATGATGCCCCCCCAGAACCCGCCGCTTCCACTTTGAGGCATTTTGGTTGGAGCAACCGGGTTTCTTTGAGTTGGTTCATGACCGCTGGTTAGAGGCTGTCGCGTCCCCGCCTCGAGTGTTTTGTGCTGGGGATGTCTGGCATCACTGTGCTAAAATGGCCCGTCAGGTCATGAAGGCTGGGGGCGAACCTTGGTGCTGATCTTCGGGCTCGTAAAGGGGCCAGGGTAGATCAGATTAAGGTGCTAGATGGCCTTGCGAACGGGCCGGGCCTGTCTCCTGACGACTAGATTAGGAGATACTGCCTCGAGGCCTCGCTCACGGACATTTACAAGAGCGAGGAGCTGTTTTGGCAGCGTCGAGGGGGCCAGAACTGGCTCCTTAAGGGGGATGCGAACACTACCTACTTCCAGGCGATAGCCAATGGCCGCAGGCGGAAATGTGCCATCCCTTTCCTCTGGGATGGGGATGTTCTTCTGAGGAGCCCAGATGACATCTCCACCCATATTTACTCCTTCTATAACGAGTTGTTTTTGGCTGAGCTGCATGGAGCCGTCACCCTCTGCGCTGACTTTTGGCCGCTTGCAGACCAGGTCTCCGATGCGGAGAATGCGGAGCTTACTCTCCCTTTCTCTCCCGAGGAGGTGGGACGGGCCATTGCTTCTATGAAAGCTTGCTCGGCCCCAGGGCCGCATGGCCTTCCGGTAATTTTCTTCCAGAAATTCTGGGAGATCCTGCATCCGGTCATTATGCCCATGTTCCATGAGTTCTAAAACGGAACTCTGGACATGGCTAGGATTAACTATGGTGTCATATCTCTGATCCCCAAAATAGTTGGGGTGACGGATATTCGGCAATTCCACCCCATCACGGTAATCAATGTGTTGGAGCGAATCTTTCTGAAGGTTTGTGTGACCTGTTTATCCCTTGTGGCGGAAAGGATTACCACCCCCTTCAGTCCGCGTTCTTGAAGGGCCGGCGGATCCCCTTCACGAGATTATCCATGAGGTGGCGTCGAAGGGTGTCGGGGGTGTGGTCCGACATATTCCAAAGGATGGCTTATCATGGAGGGGGCTAGTAAGACGTCGCCGGTGCCAGGAAACGGGATGAGGCGAAGACATGCACACCGGCGAATCTTACCCAGGCTCGGGGCTCTCCTAGGAGATAACACCCCTAGTCCTGCTCTGCGGGGTCACCGCATGATCACTCAAGCAACAATGGTGGCTACAAGCTTGCTCCTTGAGCTGTTTCTCTAGATGGGGAAGAAGAACAAGGCTAGCCCTAGCTTCCTCTCTCTATATGGGTGTGTAGATGAACTAAGGTCTGAACCCTTTGCATGGGTGCCCTGGGGGGTTTATATAGGCCTACCCGCTAGGGGTACAAAGGTAATCTGGCCGGGTGGTGGCCCCGGCCGTCAGTGTCTATGGTCGCCGGCTTCTCTGCTGGTGGCTGTCTCGTGCTTGCCCGACAGGCCGCGCCTGCCGCTCGTGGGTCTTGCCGGCTGCTCAGCACTGTAGCGATGCTAGTAATGATGCATGCTTTGTCGGGGGAGGCGTGGCTACAGTACTGCCGCCTGGCGGGCGTTCACTATAGCCACTCCCCGTCTCTTCTGGTTAATGGCGCACAAATTCCAACGAGGGGGAAGGCCGCCTGGTCAGAGGCCGGCCCTCCTACGAGCCGACTGGTCTGGGCTCACCGCCTTCTGGCTCCTTGTTGACAGGTAGGGCCCGCCGCTTGCGGGCCGTACCGACAGCCCGTCATGGGAGCATGTCTCCCTCTGACAGGGGTGATGTCATGGGCCGCGTGGCAACAGTGCCCTGCCGGATGGGAGATCTCCGTCTGGAACGACGCACGGTGGCCATGCTTGACCCCAGATTCGGGGGTGGCGAGGCGTGCTGTAACCACACCCTGTCTCATCGCACTTATGTGGGTGCACACTTTGAGGACGCGTAGGGCCGCCTGCTAGGAGATGGCCCACCTCGTGGCCGCCTGCTGGGCTTTGCCGTCTCCTGGCAGCTGGCCGCTTGGACTAGCCGGCCGCGAGGAGGCGGCGCTTGGCTCCTTGAATCTTGAGGGAGCAGCCGGCCCCGATGTCTTGAAGCGCCATGGGGGGCCGATGAGGCTACCCATGGCCAATTACTCCGACAGTAGTCCCCGAAGCTGATGAGGCTCCGTGGCTGGCGAAGGGAAGGGGCCTCGGCAGCTTCCTACTCCGAGTGCTTTGTTTGATCTTGCTCCGTCCGTCTTCTGAAGCGCCGACTGCTAATAGTCGGATATGACCAGGCAAGCCGTCTGGTGGTTTTTTAAATGCCTTGGCGGGAGCTGGGCGACGCGCCAGCCTGGCGCCAGTATTTCCGCCCGTCGGTTGCGCGCCACGTGTCACCAGCCGGCCAGACCGTCTGCCAGCCCACGCGCGCGTGATACATCCATTTTGCATCATGCTTTTATATCGATATTTATTGCATTATGGGCTGTTATTACACATTATGTCACAATACTTATGCCTATTATCTCTTATTTTGCAAGGTTTACATGAAGAGGGAGAATGCTGGCAGCTGGAATTCTGGGCTGGAAAAGGAGCAAATATTAGACCTATTCTGCACAACTCCAAAAGTCCTGAAACTTCACGGAAGTCTCTTTTGGAATTTATAAAAAATACTGAGCGAAGAAAATACCAGAGGGGGCCCACACCCTGGCCACGAGGGTGGGGGCGTGCTCTACCCCCCTGGGCGCGCCCCTGCCTCGTGGGCCCACTGGCAGGCCTCCGGTGCCCATCTTCTGCTATATGAAGTATTTCGTCCGAGAAAAAAATCATAAGCAAGCTTTCGGGAAGAAACTCCGCCGCCACGAGGCGGAACCTTGGCGGAACCAATCTAGGGCTCCGGCAGAGCTGTTCTGCCGGGGAAACTTCCCTCCGGGAGGGGGAAATCATCGCCATCGTCATCACCAACGATCCTCTCATCGGGAGGGGGTCAATCTCCATCAACATCTTCACCAACCCCATCTCCTCTCAAACCCTAGTTCATCTCTTGTATCCAATCTTTGTCCCAAAGCCTCAGAGTGGTACCTGTGGGTTGCTAGTAGTGTTGATTACTCCTTGTAGTTGATGCTAGTTGGTTTATTTGGTGGAAGATCATATGTTCAGATCCATTATGCATATTAATACCCCTCTGATTATGAACATGAATATGCTTTGTGAGTAGTTACGTTTTTTCCTGAGGACATGGGAGAAGTCTTGCTATAAGTAGTCATGTGAATTTGGTATTTGTTCGATATTTTGATGAGATGTATGTTGTCTTTCCTCTAGTGGTGTTATGTGAACGTCGACTACATGACACTTCACCATTGTTTGGGCCTAGAGGAAGGCATTGGGAAGTAATAAGTAGATGATGGGTTGCTAGAGTGACAGAAGCCTAAACCCTAGTTTATGCGTTGCTTCGTAAGGGGCTGATTTGGATCCATATGTTTCATGCTATGGTTAGGTTTACCTTAATACTTCTTTTGTAGTTGCGGATGCTTGCATTAGGAGTTAATCATACGTGGGATGCTTGTCCAAGTAAGGACAGCACCCAAGCACCGGTCCACCCACATATCAAATTATCAAAGTACCAAACGCGAATCATATGAACGTAATGAAAACTAGCTTGACGATAATTCCCATGTGTCCTCGGGAGCGCTTTTCTCTATATAAGAAATTGTCCAGGCTTGTCCTTTGCTACAAAAAGGATTGGGCCATCTTGCTGCACTTTATTTACACTTGTTACTTGTTAGCCGTTACAAATTACCTTATCACAAAACTATCTGTTACCTATAATTTCAGTGCTTGCAGAGAATACCTTGCTGAAAACCGCTTATCATTTCCTTCTACTCCTCGTTGGGTTCGACACTCTTACTTATCGAAAGGACTACGATAGATCCCCTATACTTGTGGGTCATCAAGACTCTTTTCTGGCGCCGTTGCCGGGGAGTGAAGCGCCTTTGGTAAGGAAAAATTTATATAGTGTGCTGAAATTTACTGTCACTTGCTACTATGGAAAGTAATCCTTTGAGGGGCTTGTTCGGGGTATCTTCACCCCGACTGGTAGAGCAAATAGTTGCTCCTCAACCTACTGAACCTATTGAAAATGTCTACTTTGAAATTCTTTCCGGTATGATAGAGAAACTGCTGGCTAATCCTTTTACAGGAGATGGAACATTGCATCCCGATTTACACTTAATCTATGTGGATGAAGTTTGTGGATTATTTAAGCTTGCAGGTATGCCCCGATGATGTTATCAAGAAGAAGGTCTTCCCTTTATCTTTGAAGCGAGAGACATTGACATGGTATTGGCTATGTGATGATATGGGATCATGGAACTACAAATGATTGAAGTTGGAATTTCATCAGAAGTTTTATCCTATGCATCTTGTTCATCGTGATCGTAATTATATATATAATTTTTGGCCTTGCGAAGGAGAAAGCATCGCTCAAGCTTGGGGGAGGCTTAAGTCAATGTTATATTCATGCCCCAATCATGAGCTCTGAAGAGAAATGATTATTCAGAATTTTTATGCTCGACTTTCTCGTAATAATCAATCCATGCTCGATACTTCTTGTACTGGCTCCTTTATGATGAACACTATTGAATTCAAATGGGATTTATTGGAAAGAATTAAACGCAACTCTGAAGATTGGGACCTCGACGAAGGTAAAGAGTCAGGTATAACACCTAAATTCGATTGTGTTAAATCTTTTATGGATACCGATGCTTTTCGTGAATTTAGCACTAAATATGGACTTGACTCTGAGATAGTAGCTTCTTTCTGTGAATCATTTGCTACTCATGTTGATCTCCCTAAGGAGAAGTGGTTTAAATATAATCGTCCCATTGAAGTAAAGGTAGTTGCACCTATTAAAGTTGAATAAAAGACTATCACTTATGATTATCATGTTGTTCCTACTGCTTATGTTGAGAAACCACCTTTCCCTGTTAGAATACTGGATCATGCTAAAGCTTCAACTGTTGTCAACAAAAGTAATATTAGGACACACAAACCCCCTGAGCAAGTTAAAGTTGAACCGAATATTGCTATGGTTAAAGATCTCTTGACTGATAATATTGATGGGCATGTTATTTATTTCTGTGAGGAAACTGCTAGAATTGCAAGCCTGGTGCTAAAGATAAACATAGACCTGTTGTAGGCTTGCCTGTTATTTCTGTTAAAATAGGAGATCATTGTTATCATGGCTTATGTGATATGGGTGCTAGTGCTAGTGCAATACCTCATTCCTTATACAAAGAAATTATGCATGATATTGCACCTGCTGAGATAGAAGAAATTGTGTTCATAATTAAGCTTGCCAATAGGGATACTATATCACCGATTGGGATTGTTACAGATGTTGAAGTCTTGTGTGGGAAGGTTAAATATCCTGCTGATTTTCTTGTTCTTGGTTCCCCACAAGATAGCTTTTGTCCCATTATATTTGGTAGACCCTTCTTGAATACTGTCAATGCTAGGATAGACTGCGAAAAAGGATGTTGGTACTACTGGTTTGGGTGATATGTCTCATGAGTTTAATTTTTCTAAATTTCGTAGACAACCCCGTGATGAGGAATTTCCTAGTAAGGATGAAATTATTGGTCTTGCTTCTATTGTCATGCCTCCTAGTGATCCTTTAGAACAATATTTGCTTGACCATGAAAATGATATGTTTATGAATGAAAGAAGGGAAATAGATGAAGTATTCTTTAAACAGGGACCCATTCTGAAACACAATTTTCCTGTTGAAATCCTAGGGGATCCTCCTCCACCCAAGGGTGATCCCGTGTTTGAGCTTAAACCATTACCTGATACTCTTAAGTATGCTTATCTTTATGAAAAGAAGATATATCCTATTATTATTAGTGCTAACCTTTCAGAGAAAGAGGAAGAGAAATTATTGAAAACTCTGAAGAAGCACTATGCTGCTATTGGATATACTCTTGATGATCTTAAGGGCATTAGTCCCACTCTATGTCAACACAAAATAAATTTGGAGAAAGACGCCAAACCAGTTATTGATCACCAACAACGGCTAAATCCTAAGATGAAGGAAGTGGTAAGAAAGGAAATATTAAAGATCCTTGAGGCAGGTATAATTTATCCCATTTCTGATAGTCAGTGGGTAAGTCCTGTCCATTGTGTCCCTAAGAAGGGAGGTATTACTTTCGTTCCTAATGATAAAGATGAATTGATCCCGCAAAGAATTATTACAGGTTATAGGATGGTAATTGATTTCTGTAAATTAAATAAAGCTACTAAAAAAATCATTACCCTTTACCATTCAATGATCAAATGTTAGAAAGATTGTCCAAACATACACATTTTTGCTTTCTAGATGGTTACTCTGGTTTCTCTCAAATACCTGTGTCAAATGAGGATCAAGAAAAGACTACTTTTACTTGCCCTTTCGGTACTGTTGCTTACAGACGTATGCCTTTTGGTTTATGTAATGCACCTGCTACTTTTCAAAGATGCATTATGGCTATATTCTCTGACTTTTGTGAAAAGATTTGTGAGGTTTTCATGGACGATTTCTCCGTTTATGGATCCTCTTTTGATGATTGCTTGAGCAACCTTGATCGAGTTTTGCAGAGATGCGAAGAAACTAATCTTGTCTTGAATTGGGAGAAATGCCACTTTATGGTTAATGAAGGTATTGTCTTGTGGCATAAAATGTCTGAAAGAGGTATTGAAGTTGATAAAGCTAAAGTTGATGCTATTGAAAAGATGCCATGTCCCAAGGACATCAAAGGTATAAGAAGTTTCCTTGGTCATGCCGGTTTTTATAGGAGGATCATTAAGGGCTTTTCAAAAATTTCTCGGCCTCTGACTAATCTATTACAAAAATATATACCTTTTGTCTTTGATGATGATTGTGTAGAAGCATTTGAAATAATTAAGAAAGCATTGATTTCTGCACCTATTGTTCAGCCACCTGATTGGAATTTACCCTTCGAAATTATGTGTGATGCTAGTGATTATGCTGTAGGTGTTATTCTAGGACAAAGAGTTGATAAGAAATTAAATGTTATTCAATATGCTAGTAAAACTCTAGACAGTGCCCAGAGAAATTATGCTACTACTGAAAAAGAATTCTTAGCAGTTGTATTTGCTTGTGATAAGTTCAGACCTTATATTGTTGATTCTAAAGTAACTATCCACACTGATCATGCTGCTATTAAATATCTTATGGAAAAGAAAGATGCTAAACCTAGACTTATTAGATGGGTTCTCTTGCTACAAGAATTTGATTTGCATATTATTGATAGAAAGGGAGCTGAGAACCCCGTTGCAGACCACTTGTCTAGGTTAGAAAATGTTCTTGATGACCCACTACCTATTGGTGATAGCTTTCCTGACGAACAATTAAATGTCGTAAATGCTTTTCGTACTGCTCCATGGTATGCTGATTATGCTAATTACATTGTTGCTAAATTTATACCACCTAGTTTCACATACCAGCAAAATAAAAGGTTTTTCTATGATTTGAGGCATTATTTCTGTGATGACCCACACCTCTATAAAGAAGGAGTAGATGGTGTTATTAGACGTTGTATACCCGAGCATGAATAGGAACAGATCCTACGCAAGTGTCACTCCGAAGCTTATGGAGGACAACACGCTAGAGACAGAACTGCGCATAAGGTACTGCAATCCGGTTTTTATTGGCCTACTCTCTTCAAGGATGCCCATAAGTTTGTCTTATCTTGTGATGAGTGTCAAAGAATTGGTAATATTAGTAGACGTCAGGAAATGCCTATGAATTATATGGGACCGTTTGATGTTTGGGGCTTCGATTATATGGGACCTTTTTCTTCCTCTAATGGGTATACACATATTTTAGTTGATGTTGATTACATTACTAAGTGGGTAGAAGCTATTCCAACTAGTAGTGCTGATCATAACACCTCTATTAAGATGCTTAAAGAAATTATTTTTCCGAGGTTTGGAGTCCCTAGATATTTAATGACTGATGGTGGTTCACATTTTATTCATGGTTCTTTTCGTAAAATGCTTGCTAAGTATGATGTTAATCATATAATTGCATCTCCTTATCACCCATAGTCTAGTAGTCAAGTAGAATTGAGCAATAGAGAGCTTAAATTAATTTTGCAAAAGACTGTTAATAGATCTAGAAAGAATTGGTCCAAGAAACTTGATGCTGCTTTATGGGCCTATAGAACTGCATATAAAAATCCTATGGGTATGTCTCCGTATAAAATGGTTTATGGAAAATCATGTCAGTTACCTCTCGAATTAGAACATAAGGCATATTGGGCTATTAAAGAGCTCAATTATGATTTCAAACTTGCCGATAAGAAGAGGTTATTTGACATTAGCTCACTCGATGAATGGAGAACCCAAGCCTATGAGAATGCCAAACTGTTTAAGGAAAAAGTTAAAAGATGGCATGACAAAAGGATACAAAAGCGTGAGTTTAATGTAGGTGATTATGTGTTGCTATTCAACTCTCGTTTAAGATTTTTTGCAGGAAAACTTCTCTCTAAATGGGAAGGTCCTTACGTTTTTGCGGAGGTCTATCGTTCCGGTGCCATAAAAATCAACAACTTCAAAGGCACAAATCCAAAGGTGGTGAACGGTCAAAGAATCAGACATTATATCTCAGGTAATCCCATAAATGTTGAAACTAATATTATTGAAACCGTAACCCTGGAGGAATACATAAGGGACACCTTCCAGAACGTTTCAGACTCCGAAAAGGAATAGGTATGTGGTACGGTAAGTAAACCGACTCCAAAACAGTTCTAATGGCAAGTTTTCTCCGTTTTGGAATATTTAAGAAAATAGGAAATTAAGAAGCAGTCCGGGAAGGACACGAGGCTTCCACTGTTGGAAATATGCCCTAGAGGCAATAATAAAATGGTTATTATTATATTTCTTTGTTCATGATAATTGTCTATTGTTCATGCTATAAATGTGTTATCCGGAAATCATAATACATGTGTGAATACATAGACCACAACATGTCCCTAGTGAGCCTCTAGTTGACTAGCTCGTTGATCAACAGATAGTCATGGTTTCCTGACTATGGACATTGGATGTCATTGATAACGGGATCACATCATTAGGAGAATGATGTGATGGACAAGACCCAATCCTAAGCATAGCACAAAGATCGTGTAGTTCATTTGATAGAGCTTTTCCAATGTCAAGTATCATTTCCTTAGACCATGAGATCGTGTAACTCCCGGATGCCGTAGGAGTGCTTTGGGTGTACCAAACGTCACAACGTAACTGGGTGACTATAAAGGTACACTACAGGTATCTCTGAAAGTGTCTGTTGGGTTGACATGGATCGAGACTGGGATTTGTCACTCCGTATGACGGAGAGGTATCTCTGGGCCCACTCGGTAATGCATCATCATAATGAGCTCAAAGTGACCAAGTAGTTGGTCACGGGATCATGCATTACGGTATGAGTAAAGTGACTTGCCGGTAACGAGATTGAACAAGGTATTGGGATACCGACGATCGAATCTCGGGCAAGTAACGTACCGATTGACAAAGGGAATTGTATACGGGATTGATTGAATCCTCGACATCGTGGTTCATCCGATGAGATCATCGTGGAACATGTGGGAGCCAACATGGGTATCCAGATCCCGCTGTTGGTTATTGACCGGAGAGTCGTCTCGGTCATGTCTGCATGTCTCCCGAACCCATAGGGTCTACACACGAAAGTTTTTCGGAGCCCGGATGAGATCCCGGACATCACGAGGAGTTCCGGAATGGTCCGGAGGTGAAGAATTATATATAGGAAGTCCAGTTTCGGTCACCGGGAAAGTTTCGGGGGTTATCGGTATTGTACCGGGACCACCGGAAGGGTCCCGGGGGTCCACCGGGTGGGGCCTCCTATCTCGGAGGGCCCCATGGGATGAAGTGGGAGGGGAACCATCCCCTGGTGGGCTAGGGCGCCCCCCTTGGGCCTCCCCCTGCGCCTAGGGTTGGAAACCCTAGGGGTGGGGGGCGCCCCACCTGACTTGGGGGGCAAGTTCCCCCCCTTGGCCGCCGCCCCCCCATGTAGATGGGATCCCCAGGGCCGGCACCCCCCCAGGGGGCCTATATATAGTGGGGGGGGAGGAAGGGCAGCAGTACCCTAGCCCCTGGCGCCTCCCTCTCCCTCCCGTGGCACCTCTCCCTCCCGCTTGCGCTTGGCGAAGCCCTGCCGGGATCCCCGCTACTTCCACCACCACGCCGTCGTGCTGCTGGATCTCGATCAACCTCTCCTTCCCCCTTGCTGGATCAAGAAGGAGGAGACGTCGCTGCTCCGTACGTGTGTTGAACGCGGAGGTGCCGTCCGTTCGGCGCTCGGTCATCGGTGATTTGGATCACGACGAGTACGACTCCATCAACCCCGTTCACTTGAACGCTTCCGCTCGCGATCTACAAGGGTATGTAGATGCACTCCTTCCTTCTCGTTGCTAGTAAACTCCATAGATGGATCTTGGTGATGCGTAGAAAATTTTAAATTTCTGCTACGATCCCCTACATCCACGAGGGTGGGAGGCGCGCCGCCCTGCCTCGTGGGCACCTCGTGTGCCCTCCGGACTCCGTTTTGTTGCACGATACTTCTTTTTGTCGGTAAAAACTCATTATATAATCTCCCGAAGGTTTTGACCACCGTACCACGCAAAGATCCTCTGTGTTTGTTTTGAGTTGTTTCTGTAGCAGATTTGGAGCAAGATGTCATCTCAGGATTCCGATGGAGAGAGCTATGTCTCACATCTCATTGCTGACCCAAAGACCTATGGGGATCTATCTCCTTGTGGTCGAACTACAGATAAGGAGGAGGATGCTCATTTGATGAGGATCAATGATTCAAGTTCGAAGGAGGAGGATGTCCCTCTACCTCAACCTGGGGATATGCACGTGAAGTTCAAGAAGTCTAGTCTTCCTAAGAGGGCTAAACTGTCTAACAACATATCTATCCCTTCTCGTTTTTGGCAGAAAAGCAAAGGAGATGTATGTGACAAGATCTTGAAGCTGGAATCGGAGGTCGATGATTTAAAGGAGGAAATTGCTCTTCTCAATTACAATATGAAGAAGCTGAAAGCACAATTTACATCATCAGCAACTCCATCACCACCATCTTCTTCACCAGCAAAGGAGATATAATCACATGGGTATGGGCACTCCCCTTGGCAACTGCCAAGCTTGGGGGAGGTGCCTCGGTATCGTATCACCATCACACTCCTATCTTTACCGTTTTCTTAGTTCGATCCTTTTGGTAATATCTTGATCTAGCAGAATAAAGTTTTAGTATGATTTAGTTTTGAGTTCTGCTTTATGATCCCTCTATGTAATCGAGTCCGTGAGCTATATATAATAAAGATTAGTGTTGAGTCAAGGGCTTGATTATCTTGCTATGATCTTGAGTGAATAAAAGAAAGAGAAAGAATAAAAAGAAATAAAAGAGATCATATTGATCTTATGGAGAGTAATGACTTCACATATAAAGAGTATGATGAACAAAAGTTGTTGAGAGTTGACAAACATAGTTTTGGTCATCGTTGCAATTAATAGGAAGTAATAAAGAAAGAGAGGTTTTCACATATAAATATACTATCTTGGACATCTTTTATGATTGTGAGCACTCATTAAAATATGACATGCTAAAGAGTTGATGTTGGACAAGGAAGACAACGTAATGGGTTTTGTTTTCTTATATCCGAAATAAAATATATTGTCATGGATCATCCAACATGTTGAGCTTGCCTTTCTCCCTCATGCTAGCCAATTCTTTGCACCAAGTAGAGATACTACTTGTGCTTCCGAATATCCTTAAACGCAGTTTTGCCATGAGAGTCCACCATATCTACCTATGGATTGAGTAAGATCCTTCAAGTAAGTTTTCATCGTTGCATGCAATAAAAATTGCTCTCTAAATATGTATGACTTATTAGTGTGGAGAAAATAAGCTTTATACGATCTTTGTGATGTGGAATAAATAAAAGCGACGGACTGCATAATAAAGGTCCACATCACAAGTGGCAATATAAAGTGACGTTGTTTTGCATTAAGATTTCGTGCATCCAACCAAAAGCACATGACAACCTCTGCTTCCCTCTGCGAAGGGCCTATCTTTTACTTTTATCTTCTACCCTTATGCAAAGAGTCATGGTGATCTTCACCTTTCCTTTTTACATTTTATCCTTTGGCAAGCACATTGTGGTGTAAAGATCCTGATATATATATATATATATATATATATATATATATATATATAGTGTTACTATTCATCACTCAGGGTGCAGAATAAGTTATTCTTCACCCGAGGTAATCTTACGATTATTTCATAAATAAATTACATTTGAAATACAAATAGTTACATTCATATTGATTTACTGCATAAAATTTGGCATAACAAAAGAGATAGGTCAAAAATTGTATTTTATGTATATTTTACACTATGGTTTTACATTTGTAATTTTACGTAACATAAAATATTTTTTCGACGATTATAGGTTTTCTTACGTTCTCTCTTTATGTCTAAAATAAGACAAAATTTACGAAACATAAAATTACGTTGCATAGATGTTAAAATAGAGGTGGGTGAAGAATAACTATTCCTCACCTAGGGTGACAAATAGTCAATCCCTCGAGGTAAGTTAGCATGAATTATTATTGTTGACATTACCCTCGAGGTAAAAGGTTGGGAGGCGAAACTATAAGCCCCTATCTTTCTCTATGTCCGAGTAAAACTCCATAACCACAAGTATTGCGTGAGTGTTAGCAATTGTGAAAGACTAAATGATAGTTGAGTATGTGGACTTGCTGAAAAGCTCTTATATTGACTCTTTATGATGTTATGATAAATTGCAATTGCTTCAATGACTGAGATTATAGTTTGTTAGCTCTCAATGAAGTTTCTGATTCATACTAGACATTGTGAATAGATTATTAATTGAGCATAAGAAATCATATGACAATATCTATATATGTTGTTGTTATAAGAATGATCATGATGCCCTCATGTCCGTATTTTATTTTATCGACACCTCTATCTCTAAACATGTGGACATATTTATCGTTATCGGCTTCCGCTTGACGACAAGCGAGGTCTAAGCTTGGGGGAGTTGATACATCCATTTTGCATCATGCTTTTATATCGATATTTATTGCATTATGGGCCCTTATTACACATTATGTCACAATACTTATGCCTATTCTCTCTTATTTTGCAAGGTTTACATGAAGAGGGAGAATGCCGGCAGCTGGAATTCTGGGCTGGAAAAGGAGCAAATATTAGAGACCTATTTTGCACAACTCCAAAAGTCCTGAAACTTCACGGAAATCATTTTGGAATTTATAAAAAATATTGAGCGAAGAAAATACCATAGGGGGCCCACACCCTGGCCACGAGAGTGGGGGCGCGCCCTACCCCCCTGGGCGCGCACCCCTACCTCGTCGGCCCCCTGGCAGGCTTCCGGTGCCCATCTTCTGCTATATGAAGTCTTTCGTCGGAGAAAAAAAATCAGAAGCAAGCTTTCGAGAAGAAACTCCGCCGCCACGAGGCGGAACCTTGGCGGAACCAATCTAGGGCTCCGGCAGAGCTGTTCTGCCGGGGAAACTTCCCTCCGGGAGTGGGAAATCATCCCCATCGTCATCACCAACGATCCTCTCATCGGGAGGGGGTCAATCTCCATCAACATCTTCACCAGCACCATGTCCTCTCAAACCCTAGTTCATCTCTTGTATCCAATCCTTGTCCCAAAGCCTCAGATTGGTACCTATGGGTTGCTAGTAGTGTTGATTACTCCTTGTAGTTGATGCTAGTTGGTTTATTTGGTGGAAGATCATATGTTCAGATCCATTATGCATATTAATACCCCTCTGATTATGAACATGAATATGTTTGTGAGTAGTTACGTTTGTTCCTGAGGACATGGGAGAAGTCTTGCTATAAGTAGTCATGTGAATTTGGTATTCGTTCGATATTTTGATGAGATGTATGTTGTCTTTCCTCTAGTGGTGTTATGTGAACGTCGACTACATGACACTTCACCATTGTTTGGGCCTAGAGGAAGGCATTGGGAAGTAATAAGTAGATGATGTGTTGCTAGAGTGACAAAAGCTGAAACCCTAGTTTATGCGTTGCTTCGTAAGGGGCTGATTTGGATCCATATGTTTCATTCTATGGTTAGGTTTACCTTAATACTTCTTTTGTAGTTGAGGATGCTTGCATTAGGAGTTAATCATAAGTGGGATGCTTGTCCAAGTAAGGATAGCACGCAAGCACCGGTCCACCCACATATCAAATTATCAAAGTACCGAACGCGAATCATATGAACGTGATGAAAACTAGCTTGACGATAATTCCCATGTGTCCTCGGGAGCGCTTTTCTCTATATAAGAAATTTTCCAGGCTTGTCCTTTGCTATAAAAAGGATTGGGCCATCTTACTGCACTTTATTTACACTTGTTACTTGTTACCCGTTACAAATTACCTTATCACAGAACTATCTGTTACCTATAATTTCAGTGCTTGTAGAGAATACCTTGCTAAAAACCGCTTATCATTTCCTTCTGCTCCTCATTGGGTTCGACACTCTTACTTATCGAAAGGACTACGATAGATCCCCTATACTTGTGGGTCATCAGCGCGATGGGACATCGCTGCAGGCCGGGGCGCACCACTACCGGGCCTCGGCCCGCGCGCGGATCCATTGTGGCCGAGGCAAGCGGTTGGGATTCCGTGGCGTGATTACTCCGCGCCGTTATTGCGCGGTAAATGAGGACTCATGGGGTCGTGGGCACAGTTAATCCCACGATCCCCACGCCCCATCCCCTCGGCTTCGTAGCCCAGGGCTATAAGTAGGGGGAGGAGGGGGTGACTCTGGCTCGCGCACCCTCCTCTCCCTTTGCTCTGTTCTTCCTCTTCTCTCTCTCTGCTGTCGCTGCACTCCCATGACTTGCCGAAGCGCTGCCGCGGCCCTTCGTCACCAAGCTCGGCCTTTCCGCCGTGCCACCGCTCCATCGACCTCAAGCTTCCATGGCTCGTGCGCGAGCTGGCGACTGGGATGGCTCGAACGTCATTGAAGACCACATCGTCTACCTCCGCAACACGCGGCGGCTGCCCGGCGAGGGCTACGTCAGGGCACACGTCCCGCTGGCGAAGAAGATCTCACCGGCACCGGAGGAAGGCGAGCGCGTCATCTTCCGCTCGCATTTCCTCTGAGGCTTCGGTCTGCCGGCGAGTGGTTTCCTCCGCGCCTTTCTTCAGTTCTACCGTCTCCAGCTGCACCACCTCACACCGACTACGATGGTGCTGCTGTCGGCCTTCGTCACGCTGTGCGAAGGCTACCTCGGCGTCCTCCCCACACTCGAGCTGTGGGGGGAGTTCTTCTACACCAAGCTTGGCGTCTCCGCCAAGGAGGAGGCGGCCCAGTGTGGTGCCTTCGTCGCGGTACGGCGCCCAGGAGCCGGCAACCGCTTCCCATCCATCACCTTGACCCAGTCCGTCAAGCTGTGGCAGAAGTCGTACTTCTATGTGAAGAACGTCAACCTGGCGCTGGACTTCGTCAACCTCCCGGACTACGAAGCCGGCCCGCCAGCCGAGCCGCGCACCAACTGGGCCTTCAAGCCGAAGCACCTGTCGCCCGCCTCCACCGCTAGGCTCAAGGAGATGACGGGCTTGGAGGGCCTCCAGGCGTTCGACTTGTTGACGGCCTTCGTGGTGCGCCGGGTTCTCCCCCTCCAAGGCCGGCCTCACATGATCGGCCAGATGAGTGGGCACGGGGACCCATGCCGGCTGTCCACCCGTGAGATGCCGGTCGCAGAGGTGGCCCGCATGGTGAACGAGATCGCGAACCTCATGCTCTCGGAGTCGGAATGGCGGTTCGGCAAGCAGTCGTACTCCCGCGCACATCCGCCTCCCGTCGTAAGCTCCCGACTCTCCTTTCTTTCTTGGTTTTTTCTTCTTTTGCCGAGTTCCGTTTTGCCGACTGATCAGTCGGACGCGTCGCAGCTCCTCACAACCCAGCGGGCGGCCGATGCCCCGACGGAAGGCCAGGAGTTCCTGCCGGACCGAGCGGTGAGCGACGCGGACGACCCCGACTTGGGGGCGGCCACCTTGGAAGATGACGCCACAGGTGGTGGCGATGGGGCAGGCGGCTCCGGTGGAGGAGGCGGCCTCGAGACGTGGTCGGACGACGACGAAGAGAAAGCTGAGCTGCGCCGCCAGCCGGCAGCCAACAGGGGGAGGGCGAGCTCCTCAGCGGCGCCATCCGCACCGAAGCGTCGGGCCGGCACGCAGCTGCAAGGCGGACGGCCGAAGAAGCCCAAGGGCTCGGCCACAGCGACCAGGCGGGAGGAGGCCACCGCGAAGGCGGCCCGGTTCCAAAGGGCCCCGAAGCAGCCGCCGACAGTGTCCGCGTAAGTGCTTGTTCTTCTCGTGTTTTCCTTCGTCTTTTTGGAAATTTCTTCTGAGTTTGTCTTGTCTTGCTTGAATCAGAGCCCCACTCTCTCTTGAGCACCCGCCGCATAGACCCGCTCGCCGACCTACGAGAGGCGACGGAAAAGAACACGCCGGAGGCGCGCGAGGAGAAGGAGAGGGTGGAGCAGGCGAAGGCGGATGCCGCCAAGGCGGCGCAGGAGGAGGCGGACGCGGCGGCCAAGGCCCAGGACGATGCCGCGGCCAAGGCCCAGGAGGAGGAGGCGACCAAGGCCCAGGCGGACGCGGCCGCGAAAGCACAAGCAGGAGCAGCCACGGGTGGCCAAGCTCCACAGCAGGTCATTCCGCTGCGCTCCATGCCGCCGGCGACAGGGGTCCCGACGCCGACTGGAGGGGCCGGCAACGACCAGCCGGTCATGGAGAGGGAGGAAGGCGACGCCGTCGTCCTGAGGACGGAGGCGTTCCAGCAGGCGCCGGCTGCCAAGGCCCAGGGGAGTCGTCCTGACGCGCCGACGGCGCCTCGAGTCGGCGGCGAGCTGGTGGTGGGGGCGACTCCCATCGTTCGCACTCCGACGCGCCGACGTGTGACGAAGGTGACTTCAGCTCGTCGGTCCCGGAAGCGGAGGCCACTAGTGCCGTCCCGCGGGAGTGGACGTCTGGGGGCGGGACGGGCGTCTTGAACAAGGCTGCACAGGAAGTCCACTCCCTGCTTCAGGCCCAGGGCGACGCCCTCAAGGACTACATGGAGAAGTTCTTGGCGTCTCGAGCCGCCGTCCGGGTATTCTCCTTATGTTTTTGCTGTCAATCTTTGCAATCTTCTATGGGGGCGCGCCAGCGCACCCGCTGGGTGTAGCCCCCGAGTTCCGGGCCGGCTGCTGAGCAGGCGGCTCGGAACTTAAAGGCAAATTCCAAGTGCTGACCATTGATTCTGTGGCGGGACTACCACAACATTCGCGCGGCCGCCTACAACTCCCATGTCAAGGAGCTCGCCAAGCGGACCGCTGAGCTGACGGACAGTCGGAGTAAGCACTCGATTCCTCATTCTCGCGGGGGCGCGCCAGCGCACCCGCGGGGTGTAGCCCCCGAGATTCGGGCCTACTTCTGAGAAGTCGGGTCGGATCTTCCGGCAACCACCTTTCCTTATTTCTTTGTTGAGTTGTTCAATCCTTCGCGGGGGCACGTCAGCGCACCCACGGGGTGTAGCCCCCGAGATTCGGGCTGACTGTTGAGCAGTCGGGTTGGATCTTCCGGCAACTACTTCTTTCCTTGTTGATTTGCTGACTTCCTGCTTCTTCTCTCTCTTTCCTTCTGCAGGGCCAATGCCACCTTGCGGTAGCAAATGGGCGAAGCTCAAACCGCACTGCATGCCAAGGAGGAGGAGCGCCTCAAGGCGGAGCAAGAGCGCGACCGCCTGGCCAAGCAGCTAGCTGACCAGGCGGACAAGCAACAGGCAGAGCTGCAGGAGCTCAAAGACATGGAGGAGGCGCTTCAGGCCGAGTTCGAGACTTGTCATTTGACCTGGGTTGACAAGGAGAAGGCCATGTCGGCTGGCTACGGCGAGATCGAGGACATGCTCGATGGTAAGTTGTTCTTTTCCTTCTTCTTCTTGTCGGTTTGTCCTGCAAGCCGACCTCCGACTTCTCACTTTTCTCTTCTTCTCTTGAGCAGAGTAATTCCCTGGCTACTCCGTTGCCGCCAGCCAAGCCGTCGAGGGTCATCGCGACGAGCGGAGGCTGGCTGGCGCGACGATCGCGCCCAACGCCCCTCGGACCCTTGCCGAGCAGATGCTCGCCATCCAGGCTCGTCTCCAGCCGGCGCATCGGGCACTCCGCCGTCTTCAGCGCGCTGGGGCCCAGGTGGCCTCCGCCCTCTGGCCGGGTACTCCCATCTTCGCACTGCCAGGCAGACCTCCGACTGGTTGGAGGTGGCCATCGGCCGCTTCGAGGCGTGGAAGGGCTCTTCCGCCCGGGCAGGTGCACGGCGAGCCCTGGAGTTCATCAAGGGGTGATACCCTGGGCTGAACTTGGACCAGCTGGCCACTCTCCGTGCCGAAGCCGACGAGGAGTTGGAGGCGGTGGCGCCCCAGCTTTATCACCGCGCCGCGGGGATCGCCGAGTACACGGGCACCAGCGTCTTCCTCCCCGAGTTGGACGAAGTGGGCGCCGAGGTATCGCCTAACTGGTTCGGGCTAAACCCAGAAGGCGGCGACACTCGGTGGAGGAGATCGCCTCCAGCGATGAAGGCAAAGAGGAGGAGGATGAGGACGAGGACGGCGAAGACGATGCACCGGATGGTGAAGACGACGGCCGGCCTCAGCCTGACCAAGTCTCGACCAACGGACAAAGCGCCGGCGAGCCGACTACTGCCGACGATGACCAGGCCGAGACCCACCAGGTGGCCGCTCCACCACCCGGAGCCTCTACCTCTGTCGGCCCCTCCGATCCGGCTGCTGCTCCTCTGGCCTAGGCGGCCAAGTTATCTTTTCTTTTTCCTGTTTTGTAACCGCTTGAACAAAAATTGTTAAGTCCGCGCAGTTCCACCCACTAGGGGTGTATCCAAACTCCGTTGAATGCTGGCCAAGGGCCTTTTGCTGTAAAAAATTGTCTTTGCCGATTTTCGACTTGTCTTGCTTTTCTACTCCTTTGGCTTTTTCCTTTGCCGCCTTCCCTTGGCTGCCGCCTTGCCAGCCGGACAGCCGCTCTACAGTCTGTGGCTGGGTCAAGTACTTGGCTGTTTTGGGGAGGCAAGTACTTTAGCCGTTTGGTAGAGTGTAGCAGATTAAGTTAGAAACCGGCCAGCCGGCTGCTCAGCAGCCGGTCGGCGGAGGGAAGAGCCGACTTGGCCTATGCAAATGCTGTAGTCCTTAGCCATTTTTCGTGTGGGCACCGTTTCCTGCGTTTATCCCTTGCCGGCCGGACAGTCGCTCTGCGAGCTGTGGCTTGTGGCAAGAGAGGGCTTAGGTGTCGGCACACTACTTGTCCGACCGCAGGTAGCATTGACATAGTACAAGGCGGCAAGCCCCCGGGCCGACTGGTCGAACCCGGTGCCAGGCAGAAGAATGCAATAACACATTCATAGGCATAGAACTTATCATATAGATAAAAGGGGTAGCCCCTGAGTGCTCCTCAAAGGGCCCCGATGTCTTGTACTCCATACAAAAGGTAGCGTGGTACATACTGAATCAACTATAAAATCTTCTAAGGAGATTCGCGTTCCATGGGCGCTCTGTTTCCTTGCCTGAATCGTCTCTCTTGCGTGCTCTTGGCTTCTGCGCGTCGATGAGGTAGTAGGAGTCGTTGCCCAATGCTTTACTGATGATGAAGGGGCCTTCCCAAGGGGCCGAGAGCTTGTGCTGGTCGGCTGTTCGCTGGATCAGCCAGAGCACAAGGTCTCCCTCTTGGAAGGATCTTGGCTTGACCTTTCGACTATGGTAGTGGCACAGACCCTGCTGGTAGATGGCGGACCGGCTGAGTGCCAACAGCCGACCCTCTTCCAGCAGATCTACGACGTCTTCTCGTGCCTCTTTTGCCTTTGCCTCTGTGTACATGGTGATGCGAGGTGAGTCAAACTCAATATCAGTTGGGATGATGGCCTCTCGGCACCGTACACGAGGAAGAATGGAGTGAAGCTGGTTGGTTTGTTTGGAGTGGTGCGGAGGCTCCAAAGGACGGCCGGCAGCTCGTCGATCCAGCAGCCGGCCGACCGCTCCTGTGGCTCGACCAGTCGGGGCTTGATGCCAGAGAGGATGAGGCCGTTTGCTCGCTCGACTTGGCCATTTGACTGCGGGTGGGCAACGGACGCTAAGTCCAGACGAATGCCCTGTGTCGCGCAGAAACGGGCCAAGGCTCCTTTGGCAAAATTTGTGCCATTGTCGGTGATGATGCTGTGTGGTACTCCGTACCGGGTGGTGATGTCTGCAATGAAGGTCACAGTAGTCGGACCATTCAACTTCTTGATTGGCTTTGTTTCAATCCACTTGGTGAACTTGTCCATGGCAACGAGCAGATGGGTCATGCTGCCGTGTGCTGTCTTGAATGGTCCCACCATATCCAACCCCCAGACGGCGAAGGGCCAGGCCAGGGGGTGGTCTTGAGTGCAGAGGCCGGTAGATGCTGCGGGGAGCTGAATTTTTGACACGCTTTGCAATGCTTGACCAATTCCTTGGCGTCTTCCAACGCAGTCGGCCAAAAGAATCCATGGCGGAAAGCCTTGGCAACAAGGGATCTGGAAGCCGCGTGGTGGCCACACTCGTCTTGGTGGATATCTTTGAGGATTGCTTGGCCTTTCTCTGGTTCTACGCGGCGCTGGAAGACTCCAGTCGCACTGCGCGTGACGAGCTCTCTGTTTACTATCGTGTAGGCTCCTGCTCGACGCTACACCTGCCGGGCTGAGATCTCATCGGCCGGCAGCTCTCTGTTCACCAGACACTTGAGGATGGGCTCTGCCCATGACGGTGCTTGAATTTCTTCTACTGTCACTACGGCCACTTGTACGAGGGCGGTTGGGTTGGGAGGCGGCGGGTTGGAATTGATTGCCGCTTGCTGCGTTGTAGAAGTCCCCGGGCCGACTACTGCAGCCCCCGGACCGGGTTGTGAAGTCCCCGAACCGGGTGCGACTGCTGCAGTCCCCAAGCCGCTTGGTGAAGTCCTCGGGCCGACTGCTGCAGCCCCCGGGCCGGGTTGTGAAGTCCCCGGGCCGGGTGCGGCTGCCGCAGTCCCCGCGCCGCCTGCTGAAGTCCCCGGGCCGGCTGCTGCAGCCCCCGAGTCGGATCCGACTGCTTCGGGAGGAGCCGGCACGAAGATGGACTCAGATTCTTGAGAAGGCTTGATCGACGGCTTGTGGAGGCATTAAAGGGAAACGCCGGCTGGTATTGCTGGACGGGTGGAGCCGATTCGTGCCAAGGCGTCTACCTGCTCGTTGTCGTTTCGTGGCACGTGACGGAACTCACACCCTTCAAAGTATCCGCTGAGTTGCTGGACGAGGAAGCGGTAGCTCGCCATGTTTGCATCCTTGGCGTCCCAGTCGCTGGACGACTGTTGGACCACCAAGTCAGAATCACCGTAGCACAGGATCTGGCGGATGCCGATCTCTCTGGCCAACCGGAGGCCGTGTATCAGTGCTTCATATTCGGTTACATTGTTGGAGGCGGCAAAGTGGATTTGCAATGTGTATCTGAGCTTGTCGCCTTTGGGAGAGGTGAGAACGATGCCGGCTCCCAAGCCGGTGCACATCTTTGAGCCATCGAAGTGCATCCGCCAATGAGTAGAGTCTGGAGTTGGCGACAGGTACTAGGTCTCGGCCCAGTCAACAAGGAAGTCGGCCAGTGCTTGGGACTTGATGGCGGTGCGTGGCTGGTAAAAGATGGTGTATGGGGCAAACTCGATGGCCCATTTGGCCACCCGGCCAGATGCATCTCTGTTGCCAATGATCTCGGCAAGTGGGGCAGTGCAAACAACCGTGATTGGGTGCTCTTGAAAGTATGGCTTCAGCTTCTTGGCGCCAAAGTGCACGCCGTAGCACATCTTATGGTAGTGAAGGTAGTTCTGCTTCGAGGCTGATAGCACCTCGCTCAAATAGTACATGGGCCTCTGGACGAGCTGGGCTCTGTCGTCTTCTGGGCGTTCTACCACCATAACAGTGCTGACCACCCGGCTGGTGGCGGCGATGTAAAGGTACATAGGTTCTTTAGCAGCCGGAGCCGCCAGGACAGGCGGCATGGTCAACATCTTCTTCAGCTGGAGAAAAGCTTCATCTGCCTTGTCATTCCACTCGAAATGTGTGGTCTAGTTCATGAGCTGGTACTGGGGAAGAGCCTTCTCGCCCAGCCGACTGATGAAGCGGCTGATGGATGCCAAACAGCCGGTGAACTTCTGGACGTTTCTTAGTCGGGTGGGTTTCTCCATCCTCTCGATGGCCTTGATCTTCACAGGGTTGTACTCGATGCCGCGCTCTGAGACCAGGAAGCCAAGTAGCTGGCCGGCTGGTACTCCAAAGACGCATTTCTCGGGGTTGAGCTTGATCTGAAACCGGCGCAGATTTTCAAAAATTTCCTTGAGATCTTCCAAGAGGGTACCGCGCTTCTCCGTCTTCACCACAATATCATCTACAAAGACGTGGGCATTTCTGCTGAGCTACTTGAGGAGACACTTCTGCATGCAACGCTGGAACGTGGCATCGGCATTTCTCAAGCCGAATTTCATGGTCAGGTAGCAGAAGGCTCCGAATGGTGTGATGAAGGCGGTCTTCAGGCGGTCTGCCGGGTTCAGCTTGATCTGGTGTAACCTGAGTAGGCATCCAAGAGACTCAACAGCTCGCATCCGGCTGTGGAGTCTATTACTTGGTCAATCTGGGGTAACGCAAATGGATCCTTGGGGCAGGCTTTGTTGAGACTGGTGTAATCAATGCACATGCGCCACTTGTTGTTCTTCTTCAGTACAAGGACTGGGTTGGCAAGCCATTCTGGGGAGAAAACTTCCATGATGAAGCCGGCTGCCAACAGGCAGGCGATCTCTTCTCCTCCGACAGTCGGCGGAGTGGTTGTCTGACTGGTTTGGCGTCTGCTCTAACATGTAGCTTGTGCTCGGCGAAATCCGTCGGAACACTCGGCATGTCTTTGGGAGACCATGCAAAGATGTCCCGATTCTCACGGAGGAAATCGACGAGCTGGCTTTCCTATTTGCTATCAAGGTTGGCACCTATGACAGCGTGTCTCTCTGGGTGCTCTGGGTCCAAGGGGATCTTCTTTGCCTCTTTGGCCGGCTTGAAGGAGCCCTCAGTTTCTGACTCTTTGGGATCTGGTGACAGGTCCAGCTGCTTGCCGGCCATGGCCACCACCTGGTTGAGGAGCTTCTTCTCGGCCGCAATCACGAGGGACTCGGCCAGCCGGCTGCTGGCTGCAGCACAAGCGGATGACTTCTCATAATCTCCAATGATCGTGATAATGCCCTTGGTCCCCGGCATCTTCATCTTGAGGTAGGCATAATGAGGCACCGCCATAAACTTGGCTAGGGCAGGTCGGCCTAGGAGCACATGGTAAGGGCTCTCCAGGTCAACCACCTCAAACCAAATCGCTTCTCGGCGGAAATGATCCTTGTCTCCGAAGAGGACATCTATCTTGACTTTGCCATTTGGTGATCAGGACAAGCCGGGCACAATGGCATGAAACACAGTCTGACTGGGGACCAACTGTTTCTCTTTGATCTTCAGCTTCTCCATGGTGTCGCGCTAAAGGATGTTGATGCTGCTACCGCCATCTATCAGAATCCGGTAGAAACGAGCAGCTCGTCTCTCCGTTGCAATGGTGGCATCCAATACCAATGCATAAGAACCTGGGGAGGGCATTACTTCCGGGTGGTCAGCCCGACTCCAACTGATAGGCCTCTCAGACCAGTGCATGAACTCTGGAGCAGTTGAGGCGACTGTGTTCACTTCTCGGTGCTGCTGTCGCCGGCTGTGTCTATCATTGGCAACGCTGGTGAAGACAACGTATGCACCATGCTCTTTGGGGTAATCATCTTAGATCGCGCCGACCGCTGGACGGGCGGCCGGCTGCTGGGGAGGCGGAGCCGGTGGGCCAGCAGGCGGTGGGGGAAGTCCTTCTCCCTTGGCGATGCGGACAAGCCAGTGGCATTTCCGAGTGGTATGGTTGGACGGCTTCGCACCGCTATGGAACTTGCAGGGGGAATCAAGGGTTTGCTCAAAGGAGAAAGCAGGTAACCAAACCGGCTTGCCGCCTTTCTGACGCTTGGGGGGTGGCTGCCCTTCAGGTTGTTGATCTTCGACTGTTGCCACCTGCCGGCTGGTGGAAGCCGGCTGCTGGGCCTTGCGCTTGTTATCGTTCGGCTGCTGGCACCGACTGTTGTCTCCAGCCGGCGTCTGAGGAGCCGGAGGGAGTACCTTCCCAGAAGTATCCACGCGGAGCTCCGACTTCATGGAAGAGTCGGCAGTGGCGTACTTGTCTGCTATGATCAGTAGCACGTCGAGTGTGGCCGGCTTGTCGCAGAGGAGTCGGTGCTTGAGTAAAGTGCCCTCTCGGCACCCGACAGTGAAGGTACGCGATTGCTTGGACCTCGTGCACCCCTTCGCAGGAGTTGCGCAGTTCAGCCACCGCGTCAGGTAGTCGGGGGTGGACTTGTTGGGGCCTTGGACGCACAACGAGAGCTGGCGAGGCTTGGGCGGCCGCTTGTAGGTGCTGGTGAAGTTGCGGATGAAGACTTCAGTGAAATCTACCCAGCTATTGATGCTGCGGGGCTTCAGGCTGTTTAGCCATGTCTGGGCCGTGCCCTGGAGCATGAGCGGAACGTACTTTACGGCAACGCGCTTGTTGTCGTTCGCTATGCTGACGGCTGTGGAGTAGTCGACAAGTCAGTCCTCCGGCTTCACAGAGCCATTGTACTTGGGCGTATCTCGTGGGAGCGTGAATCCTTTGGGGAAGGGCTCGTCGCGGATGCGGGGGCCAAAACAAGGCGGGCCCAGCGCGTCTTCTTCTTCTAGCGCCTGGGATCAATTGAGACGGTCGATCCGGTGGCGGGCGTCGTTTTCTCCGATTCCCTCCCGGCGGCCCAGCCGGTCGCCGAGAGTTGGGTGGTCAACAGGCGGCGGGGAAGCACGCCTCACCCTCCGAGGAGGAGGAGGAGGAGGAGGCGGACGATCGTCCCGTCGCTCTACTTCTCGGAGGCGGCCATCTTGGTCGCGCTCGATGGTGATGTGCGTGCGGCTACGGCTAGCAGCCGGCTCTTTGTCTCGTTTGTCGCGGACGCCACCAGTCGGCGTCCGGGAGGTCGCGCCTTGATCTCAGCAAGGAGGCGGGTCGTCATTCCGCCGGTAGGGTTCTTCGGCGCGGCAGTCGGCTTCTTGCTGCTCGGCAGCCGCGTCAATGAGCCGTTGGACGCGCTCCGTCATGTGGCGGTGCTCGTCACCCTCGAGGTTGTCCAGCTCGTCTGCTGCCGCCTGGGCAGCTCGTATGTTTTCCATGGGCGTGGCGTAGACAGGGCGGTCTGCCCCGAACATGCTGGTGATGGCTGCGCCACGCTGCCGGACCGTGCCAAGGCGGCTGGGCCCGCCAGGAGCCGGCGTGCCGCCAACAGCGCGGTCCATCTCGCGCTGGTAGGCCTCCGAGAGGCGTCTCATGCTGGCCAACTTCTTGGCGCTCTCAACGAGCAAGACACGGCGAGCTTCCAGCGTCTCGGCATCGGCATCTTCGGCAATGGGTGCAGACAGGTCTTTTAGCGTCGCTTCGAGCGGGTCTTGGGTGCCGCTACCAGAAGCTCCATCATGGCTGATGACGAGCACCTCCGTGATGGTGCCGCCGCCGCTGTCGGCACGAGGGAGAGGGTCGTCGATGACCGCCACGTTGGTGGGGAAGGCGTCAAGGGACGAGGTGTCGGAGTCAACAAGCATCGGGTCGCTGGAGCCGATCGACTCCAGGTCGGAGGCGGGCTCGTTGGCGATGTCGAGCTTGCCAAGGAGATCGACGAGGCAGCTCTTAGAGCTGGCTGCGCCCGCACCTGGCGCGGGCTCGTCGGAGAGGCGGATCTCGCCAACAAGGTCAGCGAGGCCAGCCGCTGCGCAGGCGATCTCCGCGCCCTGCAGCGCGTCGGCGCTAACGCCATCGGGCGTGCCCGGCTGGTTGTGCTCGCTGGGGAGGAAGAGGGTTCCCGTCCAGAACAGGTCTCCGGACGACGGTGCACCTAGCCCCATGGTGGGCGCCAAATGTCGGGGTGTCGTGCGACATATGCCAAAGGATGGCTTATCATGGAGGGGGCTAGTAAGACGTCGTCGGTGCCAGGAAACGGGATGAGGAGAAGACATGCACGCCGGCGAATCTTACCCAGGTTCGGGGCTCTCCTAGGAGATAACACCCCTAGTCCTGCTCTGCGGAGTCTCCGCATGATCACTCAAGCAACAATGGTGGCTACAAGCTTGCTCCTTGAGCTGTTTCTCTAGATGGGGAAGAAGAACAAGGCTGGCCCTAGCTTCCTCTCTCTCTCTATATGGGTGTGTAGATGAACTAAGGTCTGAACCCTTTGCATGGGTGCCCTGGGGGTTTATATAGGCCTACCCCCCAGGGGTACAAAGGTACTGGCCGGGTGGTGGCCCCGGCCGTCAGTGTCTATGGTCGCCGGCTTCTCCGCCGGCAGCTGGGGCCCGCTGCCTGGTGGGCCCTACTGGCTGTCTCGTGCTTGGCCGACAGGCCGCGCCCGCCCCTCGCGGGTCTTGCTGGCTGCTCAGCACTGTAGCGATGCTGGTAATGATGCATGCTTTGTCGGGGGAGGAGTGTTGGTGTACAAAAGTAGGGGCTCTCCTTTTGACCCCTTTACTTGTGCGCGGGCAGTCAGAGCCGCGCGCGTGCCACGACCACACTCAGCAGGGCAAAGGAGGGGAGCCGAAAAGAAGCCGGAGCACAAGACAGTCAAGGCAACGCCAAGACCAGAAACACCAAAGAGCAAGAGGGCGAGGTGGACCTCCCCCGGCAGGACCACCCTTGAGCCCACGGGTTCCAAACGCCGCCAACGACTACGTTGGAACCAAGGCTCGGGAGGCACCTCTGCGGTGGCATGCAGATCTTTGTCAAGATCATAAACATGTGAGATCAGATGATGACCAGATGACGGCAACCCTCGGCGGGATCCCAGCCGAGGGAATCCACAAGACCCCTGGCAAGCGCCTTGCGGGGACGACTGCAACGCGACGGCAAGATCCTTGCTGGGCCCCCGGCAAGACCCTTGCCAGGGGCATCCGCGGGGCCACCGCCAGGCCCGCGCCGGCCAAGACTCCACTGTCGTCCCCAAGCAGCTGCTAGCTCAACCAGTTGGGCAGGCATTTGCGTGGCGACGGGCGGCTTCCAAGCCAACTCAGCAAGCACCTGCGTGGTGGCATGCAGATCTTCGTGAAGACCCTGTCACCGCGCTACCTCAGCTGCCTGCCTGCCTACATGGCACCACACGCATCGCTGTCCTGGGCGCGTGTGGAAGCAAGGCGAGGCAGCGACGGACGGGACGGGCCTGTTCCGTCGCCGATAAAGCTAAGGGACACCTAAGCGATGCATTAAATGCGTCTTGTCCTGTAATACGGGCGACAAGCTCGCAGCACTGTAGACCTTTCCACCTCCTGTGTGCCACTGTGGCAGCCCCTTTCGACTATAAAAGGAGGCCCATGGCATACCGGAGAGGGATTCGGCTCTTTTGGGCAAGTTGCACCCCGTAGCTAGCTCAAGAACACAAGAACGCTCAATACATCCACCAAAGCAGGACTAGGGTATTACGCATCCTCGCGGCCCGAACCTGGGTAAACGATCCGTGTGCTTCCTGTTAGACCTGCTCTTCTCACGACCCCGCGCCCTGCCAACGGTAGTAGGGATTCTTGTGATCCCATAGGTGTCGCTTCCCACCGACATCTTTGGCGCGCCAGGCAAGGGACGCAGTCGTGAGAATCTGATCTAGCAGTTAGCCTAGCGATTCTTCATCGCCATGGCTCCCAAGAAGAAGACGATCACGACGATCGGCTCGTCAGGAACCGAACGACCCATGCCGGTGCGGACGAGCAGCGGGCCGGTCGCGGACAGAACCCGAGCCGTGGCCCGCGAGCACCAACATCGCTCTGGCAGTCAGAGCCTGGCGAGCGGCGTCGTTCGTGCGCCAGACGACGGGCCGCCCATCGCCAAATCCAAAGACGGGGCTGGGCCCCCCGCAGGCGCCGCGGGGCCCTCCAGGAGTATCGCTGTGCCACCCAAGGGCGGCGCAACAACCTCCAAGACGCCAACGCCGGCGCCCACGACACGCTCTTCCCAGGGTGCGCGCGACGAGCAGCGCTGATACGTCTCTAACGTATCTATAATTTTTGATTGTTCCATGCTATATTATATTCTGTTTTGGATGTTTAATGGGCTTTATTATACACTTTTATTGTCGGGGTAATGGGCCACGGGTAGCCTAACCCGAGCCCCCGAACCTTTCAAGACATCGGGGCCGGCTGCGCCCCTCAAGATGTCAAGATAGATCTCTGCCTTTTGGCGGTCGGTTGGCCGAACGGCCGGCTGTCAGGAGGCGGCCGAGTTCCAGAAGACGGCATCACAGCAGGCCGACTCCTGGTGGGCGGCCTCCAGAGAGGCGACCCCTAGCAGTCGGCCCGTGGTGCCCTCAAAGTCTGCGCCCTCATCAAGAAGACAAGACAGGGTGTGGCTACAGCATAGCCCATCCCCCCGAATCCAGGGTCGGGCGTGGCCACAGCGCCTCGTACGGGTGGAGATCTCCGCACGACGCGACACTGTTGCCACTCCCCCCTGGACGTCACTCCTGGCAGGCGGAGTCATGTTCCCACGACGGCCTGTCGGTACGGCTTGCAAGCGGCGGGCCCTACCGTGCAGCGAGAGCCCTGGAGACGGAGGAAGCTAGGCCAGTCGGACCCGAGGGAGGCCGGCTTCCAGCACGCGGCTTGTCCCTCCCTCGGGCCCCGTGCGCCATCAACCAGATGAGACACGGTGTGGGTACAGTGATCGCCCGCCACGCGGCGGGACTGTAGCCATGCCCCCCGACCAAGCCTGCGTCATTAGCATCACGGCTACAGTGATCAGCAGCCGGCAAGACCCGCGAGCGGTGGGAGCGGCCTGTCGGCTCTGCACCAGACCAGTCGGCGGGGCCCACCAGGCGGCGGGCCCCAGCGGTCGGCGGAGAAGCCGGCGACCAGAGACACTGACAGCCGGGTCCTACACCTGGCCAGATTACCATTGTACCCCTGGGGGGTTAGGCCTATATAAAAACCCCAGGGCACCCATGCAAAGGGTTCCAACCTATTAGAATTAGACCAGCACCTAGGGGAAGAGGAGAGCTAGCCTTGCCTTCTTCTACCCCTAGCATACAGCTCGAGGAGCACCATTGTACTCACTAGTGCCTTAGTGATCATGCGGAGACCCCGCAGAGCAGGACCAGGGGTGTTATCTCCTAGGAGAGCCCCAAACCTGGGTAAAGTACGCCGGTGTTCGTGTCTACGCCTCATCCCGCTTCCAGGCACCGGCGACGTTCTACTCTCTCCCACCATGATAAGCCATCCATTGGCATATGTCGCACCCAACCCCCAACATTTATAATATTTTTGGGACTAACCTATTAACTGGAGGCCCAACCCGAATTGTTGTTTTTTGCCTATTTCAGTGTTTCACAGAAAAAGAATATCAAACGGAGTCCAAACGGAATGAAACCTTCGGGAACGTGATTTTCGGAACAAACGTGATCCAGAGGACTTGGAGTCTACGTAAAGCAATCAACGAGGAGAGAATGAGGCAGAGGGCGCGCCTACCCCCCCCCCCCCCCCCCCCCCCGCCGGGCGCGCCCTCCACCCTCGTGGGACCCATGTTGCTCTACCGACGTACTTCTTCCTCCTATGTATACCTACGTACCCCCAAACCATCAGGGGCATCCATGAAAACCTAATTCCACCGCCGCAACCTTCTGTACTCGTGAGATCCCATCTTGGGGCCTTTTCCGGGGCTCCGCCGGAGGGGGCATTGATCACGGAGGGCTTCTACATCAACACCATAGCCTCTCCGATGATGTGTGAGTAGTTTACCTCAGACCTTTGGGTCCATAGTTATTAGCTAGATGGCTTCTTCTCTCTCTTTGGATCTCAACACAAAGTTCTCCTTGATTCTTTTGGAGATCTATTTGTAATCTTCTTTTGTGGTGTGTTTGTCGAGACCGATGAATTGTGGGTTTATGATCAAGTTTATCTATGAGCAATATTTGAATCTCCTCTGAATTCTTTTATGTATGATTGGTTATCTTTGCAATTCTCTTCGAATTATCAGTTTGGTTTGGCCTACTAGATTGATCTTTCTTGCAATGGGAGAAGTTCTTAGCTTTGGGTTCAATCTTGCGGTGTCCTTTCCCAGTGACAGCAGGGGAAGCAAGGCACGTATTGTATTGTTGCCATCGAGGATAACAAGATGGGGTTTATATCATATTGCATGAGTTTATCCCTCTACATCATGTCATCTTACTTAAAGCGTTACTCTGTTCTTATGAACTTAATACTCTAGATGCATGCTGGATAGCGGTCGATGTGTGGAGTAATAGTAGTAGATGCAGGCAGGAGTCGGTCTACTTGTCACGGACGTGATGCCTATATACATGATCATACCTAGATATTCTCATAACTATGCTCAATTCTATCAATTGCTCGACAGTAATTTGTTCACCCACCGTAATACTTATGCTCTTGAGAGAAGCCACTAGTGAAACCTATGGCCCCCGGGTCTATTCTCCATCATATTAATCTTCCTAGACTTAGTTATTTTTATTGCCGTTTATTTTACTTTGCATCTTTATCATAAAAATACCAAAAATATTATCTTATCATATCTCACTCTCGTAAGTGACCGTGAAGGGATTGACAACCCCTTTATTGTGTTGGTTGCGAGGTTCTTATTTGTTTGTGTAGATGCGCGGGACTTGAGCGTGGTCTCCTACTGGATTGATACCTTGGTTCTATAAAACTGAGGGAAATACTTACGCTACTTTGCTGCATCACCCTTTCCTCATCAAGGGAAAACCAACGTAGTGCTCAAGAGGTAGCAAGAAGGATTTCTGGCACCGTTGCCGGGGAGATTCGCGCCAAGTCAAGTCAAGTCAAGACATACCAAGTACCCATCACTAACTCTTATCCCTCGCATTACATTATTTGCCATTTGCCTCTCGTTTTCCTCTCCCCCACTTCACCCTTGCCGTTTTATTCGCCCTCTTTTCCGTTCGCCTCTTTTTCGCTTGCTTCGTCGTTATGGCTAGTCCTTTATCTACTCCTTTGTCCCCTGAGTTTGAGGTTCTTCACTTCAAGCAAAGACAAGGAGAAAACTTAAAAGATGCTTCGTTTAGGATAATGGAATCTTATCGTAACTGTACCTTAGAGGTGCATTTTAGCATTCTGCTTCGTAAGTTTTATGTTGGTTTAAATTTGTCTCAGAGACAACTTTTGGATTGCGTTGCTAAAGGAAATTTTATAGAAATTGATCCCAGTATTGCGCATGAAATCATAGAGGGGATAGTGGGAGCACTACCTCAACAAAAGGGGCCACATCATATCCAGGAAGAGACACAAGTCTTTGAGAAGATTTGCGAAGTAACGAAAATTTTACAAAAGTCTCTTGAACCTCTTAAGAGTGTTAGCGTGAATCTTAACCGCATGAATATGTTGATCACTCTTTGCAATAAACGGTTGGATTCTTTGGATCTCAAAATTTATGAATATGAAGGGAAACGTAAAGAACCTCCCGGATTCGAGCATAACTCCGCAAAAAGATCGCATGTCCAAGATGATAACACCTAGATCTATCCTCGCTTTTATGCCTAGCTTGGGGCGTTAAACGATAGCGCTTGTTGGGAGGCAACCCAATTTTATTTTAGTTTTTTTGCTTTTTGCTTCTGTTTAGGAATAAATATTTGATCTATCCTCTGGTTAGATTTGTTTTTATGTTTTCATTAGTGTTTGTGCCAAGTTAAACCTATAGGATCTTCTTGGATGATAGTTATTTGATCTTGCTGAAAATTCCAGAAACTTTCTGTTCACGAACAAATTGTTAAAAATCACCAGAACGTGATAAAATACTGATTCCAATTGCAGTAGATTAATAAAGAAATTGTCTAGGCCTTCCTATTTTGGTAGAATTTTTTGAGTTCCAGAAGTTTGCGTTAATTACAGATTACTACAGACTGTTCTGTTTTTGACAGATTCAGTTTTTCGTGTGTTGTTTGCTTATTTTGATGAATCTATGGCTAGTAAAAGAGTTTATAAACCATAGAGAAGTTGGAATACAGTAGGTTTAACACCAATATAAATAAATAATGAGTTCATTACAGTACCTTGAAGTGGTGTTTTGTTTTCTTTCGCTAACGGAGCTCACGAGATTTTCTGTTAAGTTTTGTGTTGTGAAGTTTTCAAGTTTTGGGTAAAAGATTTGATGGATTACAGAACAAGGAGTGGCAAGAGCCTAAGATTGGGGATGCCCATGGCACCCCAAGATAATATAAGGACACCTAAAAGCCAAAGCTTGGGGATGCCGCGGAAGGCATCCCCTCTTTCGTCTTCGTCCATCGGTAACTTTACTTGGAGCTATATTTTTATCCTCCGCATGATATGTGTTTTGCTTGGAGAGTCTTGTATGATTTGAGTCTTTGATTTTTATCTTGCCACAATCATCCTTGCTGTACACACCTTTTGAGAGAGACACACTTGATTCGGAATTTATTAGAATACTCTATGTGCTTCACTTATATCTTTTGAGCTATGTAGTTTTTGCTCTAGTGCTCCACTTATATCTTTTAGAGCACGGTGGTGGATTTGTTTTATAGAAACTATTGTTCTCTCATGCTTCACTTATATTATTTTGAGAGTCCTACAAAACAGCATGGTAATTTGCTCTAATTATGATAGGCATCCAAGATTAGTAAAAAAAAAATCTTATGAGTGTGTTGAATACTATGAGAAGTTTGATGCTTGATAATTGTTTTGAGATATGAAGATGGTGATATTAGAGTCATGCTAGTTGAGTAGTTGTGAATTTGAGAAATACTTTTGTTAAAGTTTGTGATTCCCGTAGCATGCACGTATGGTGAACCATTATGTGATGAAGTCGGAGCATGATTTATTTATTGATTGTCTTCCTTATGAGTGGCGGTCGGGGACGAGCGATGGTCTTTTCCTACCAATCTATCCCCCTAGGAGCATGCGCGTAATACTTTGCTTTGATAACTTGTAGATTTTTGCAACAAGTATATGAGTTCTTTATGACTAATGTTGAGTCCATGGATTATACACACTCTCATCCTTCCACCATTGCTAGCCTCTCTAATACCGCGCACTTTTCGCCGGTATCATACACCCACCATATACCTTCCTCAAAACAGCCACCATACCTACCTATTATGGCATTTCCATAGCCATTCCGAGATATATTGCCATGCAACTTACCACTGTTCCGTTTACTATGACACGCTTCATCATTGTCATATTGCTTTGCATGATCATGTAGTTGACATCGTATTTGTGGAAAATCCACCGTTCATAATTCTTTCATACATGTCACTCTTGATTCATTTCATATCCCGGTACACCGCCGGAGGCATCCACATAGAGTCATATTTTGTTCTAAGTTTTGAGTTGTAATTCTTGAGTTGTAAAGAAATAAAAGTGTGATGATCATCATTATTATAGCATTGTCCCAAGTGAGGAAAGGATGATGGAGACTATGATTCCCCCTAAGTCGGGATGAGACTCCGGACTAAAAAAAAGAGAGGCCATAAAAAAGAGAAGAGAAAAGGCCAAAGAAAAAATGAGAGGAAAAGAGAGAAGGGACAATGCTAATATCCTTTTACCACACTTGTGCTTCAAAGTAGCACCATGATCTTCATGATAGAGAGTCTCCTATGATATAACTTTCATATACTAGTGGGAAATTTTCATTATAGAACTTGGCTTGTATATTCCAATGATGGGCTTCCTCAAAATTGCCCTAGGTCTTCATGAGCAAACAAGTTGGATGCACACCCACTTAGTTTCTTTTGTTGAGCTTTCATATACTTATAGCTCTAGTGCATCCATTGCATGGCAATCCCTACTCACTCACATTGATATCTATTGATGGGCATCTCCATAGCCCGTTGATACGCCTAGTTGATGTGAGACTATCTTCTCCTTTTTTGTTTTCTCCACAACCACCATTCTATTCCACATATAGTGCTATGTCCATGGCTCACGCTCATGTATTGCGTGAAGATTGAAAAGTTTGAGAACACCAAAAGTATGAAACAATTGCTTGGCTTGTCATCGGGGTTGTGCATGATTAAATACTTTGTGTGATGAAGATAGAGCATAGCCAGACTATATGATTTTGTAGGGATAACTTTCATTGGCCATGTTATTTTGAGAAGACATAATTGCTTAGTTAGTATGCTTGAAGTATTATTATTTTTATGTCAATATTAAACTTTTGTCTTGAACCTTTCGGATCTGAACATTCATACCACAATTAAGAGAATTACATTGAAAATTATGCCAAGTAGCATTCCGCATCAAAAATTCTGTTTTATCACTTACCTACTCGAGGACGAGCAGGAATTAAGCTGGGGGATGCTTGATACGTCTCCAACGTATCTATAATTTTTGATTGTTCCATGCTATATTATATTCTATTTTGGATGTTTAATGGGCTTTAGTATACACTTTTATATTATTTTTGGGACTAACCTATTAACCGGAGGCCCATCCCGAATTGTTGTTTTTGCCTATTTCAGTGTTTCGCAGAAAAAGAATATCAAACGGAGTCCAAATGGAATGAAACCTTCGGGAACATGATTTTCGGAACAAACGTGATCCAGAGGACTTGGAGTCTACGTAAAGTAATCAACGAGGAGAGCACGAGGCAGGGGGGGCGCGCCTACCCCCCCCCCCCCCAGGCGCGCCCTCCACCCTCGTGGGGCCCATGTTGCTCCACCGACGTACTTCTTCCTCCTATATACCTACGTACCCCCAAACCATCGGGGGCATCCACGAAAACCTAATTCCACCGCCGCAACCTTCTGTACCCGTGAGATCCCATCTTGGGGCCTGTTCCGGAGCTCCCCCGGAGGGGGCATCGTTCACGGAAGGCTTCTAGATCAACACCATAGCCTCTCCGATGATGTGTGAGTAGTTTACCTCAGACCTTCGGGTCCATAGTTAGTAGCTAGATGGCTTCTTCTCTCTCTTTGGATCTCAATACAAAGTTCTCCTTGATTCTTTTGGAGATCTATTCGATGTAATCTTCTTTTGCTGTGTGTTTGTCGAGACCGATGAATTGTGGGTTTACGATCAAGTTTATCTATGAACAATATTTGAATCTCCTCTGAATTCTTTTATGTATGATTGGTTATCTTTGCAAGTCTCTTCGAATTATCAGTTTGGTTTGGCCTACTAGATTGATCTTTCTTGCAATGGGAGAAGTGCTTAGCTTTGGGTTCAATCTTGCGGTGTCCTTTCCCAGTGACAGCAGGGGCAGCAAGGCACGTATTGTATTGTTGCCATCGAGGATAACAAGATCGGCTTTATATCATATTGCATGAGTTTATCCCTCTACATCATGTCATCTTACTTAAAGCGTTACTCTATTCTTATGAACTTAATACTCTAGATGCATGCTGGGTAGCGGTCTATGTGTGGAGTAATAGTAGTAGATGCAGACAGGAGTCGGTCTACTTGTCACGGACGTGATGCCTATATACATGATCATACCTGGACATTCTCATAACCATGCTCAATTCTATCAATTGCTCGACAGTAATTTGTTCACCCACCGTAATACTTATGCTCTTGAGAGAAGCCACTAGTGAAACCTATGGCCTCCAGGTCTATTCTCCATCATATTAATCTTCCTACACCAGTTATTTTTATTGCCGTTTATTTTACTTTGCATCTTTATCATAAAAATACCAAAAATATTATCTTATCATATCTATCAAATCTCACTCTCGTAAGTGACCGTGAAGGGATTGACAACCCCTTTATTGCGTTGGTTGCGAGGTTCTTATTTGTTTGTGTAGGTGCGCGGGACTTGAGCATGGTATCCTAATGGATTGATACCTTGGTTCTCAAAAACTGAGGGAAATACTTACGCTACTTTGCTGCATCACCCTTTCCTCTTCAAGGGAAAACCAACGCGGTGCTCAAGAGGTAGCAAGCGCGACCACGCTGGAGACCCCGGACGCCGTCGTGGGAAGACCCATGTGCATCATCTACGGGACGAAGGAGTCCAATATGCCCGCCGAAGTGCTGGCGAAAATGGCACGCAGCCGCTGGGCCGTGATAGAGCTCCTTCTAACGTGGTTAGAAGTCGAAGCACGCCACGGTCCATGCAGCCATCGCCACCACCCACGCTAGCAAAAGCTTTGGCGTGCGCGCAGCTGCTCCTTGACTTCCCTCCTGCTGCGGAGAAGCTCGATGAGTGGAGAGCCACCATCCGGAGCCTCGTCGTCGTCGCCAATAAAGACGATCTGTGGCCGGCGGGGCCCTCGGGTCGGTGCTCCGTCGAACCACCGCATGCCAGCGGTGGAGGGGCCGGGAGTGCTGCGGCCACGGTCCACTCTCCTCCTCCACGCCAGCCACCGCGGGTGTCGGTCCATCGCAATGACGCTTGTGATAATATTTCCATAGCGTCGTCCGACCCACGGACCCACAGCGACCAACGCCAAGTTCTTCGAGAACGAGCCCACGAAGATGCTCGAACCACTATCGAGCGCCGGCGCGATACACGCCACCAGTCGGATAAACGGGCGGGACCCGCTATGGACCACCCAGCACCGGGGGCCTCCGGCGGCCTACCTTACGAGGTGGGTTGCCCGGCCTTTACCCGTGAGCTGCGGCAGTTCCAGTGGTCGTCCCACCGCACGTTCAAGCCCGACGTCGTCGAGAAGTACAATGGCAAGACCCATCCGTCAGAGTTCCTCAGCATCTACACCATCGCGATGCATGCTGCCGGAGCTCGCGACGACAAGGTGCTTGCCAATTACTTCCCGTTGGCACTGAAGCCCAACGTCATGTCTTGGTTGATGCACTTGCCGGCGGATTCCATTTCTTCTTGGTCAGATCTGTGCCATGAGTTCATTGGTGCCTTCACCGGGGGCCACCAAGCTCATGGCCAGGCCAGTGATTTGCATATCATTCCCCAGAAGGAAGGGGAAACCCTGCGCAAGTACATCCAGAGGTTCAGCCGGGTGCAGTACAACATCCCCAATGTTCATCCCGCCGCCGTGATTAGCGCGTTCCATCAGAACGTGCGCAACCGCAAGATGCGCGAAGAGCTGGCGATGAACAAGGTTAAGGATGTGGCCGAACTTTATGTTCTGGCCAATAGGTGCGCCCGGGCTGAAGAGGGAAGGAAGTACCCCGGCAAGGACGCCGGCGCGGAAACCGACTCTACTGATGAAGATGCCGCCGCCCCGACGAAGAAGGGCCAACATCGCAACAGGAAACGCAAGGGCAAGACCGTGCTTGCCGTCGAGGGATCCGACAGCACCGGCGCCGCCAAGAAGGCTAAGGCAGACGACCCCGGCAAGGAAATTGCCGGGTGCACCCCTTGCTGGGCCTTGGCGGCTACCAACAAGCCGGGGGGCTCCGACAAGCAGTATTGCAAGATCCATCGCACCAAGGGCCACGACCTCCAGAACTGCCGACAAGTCGAGCTGCTTGTTGAGAAGCAAAAGGCCGAGTATGACAGGCGGGACAAGGAGAAGGGTCAGGATGGTGCCGAAGGACCCGGCAAGAAGCGTGGCGGCCAAGGAGGCCGCCGTGGCAAGGACAACCAACAAGAGAGGCCCGCTCGGGGCCGCGACAAGAAGCAAGAAGACGACGATCATGACGAGGACGATGAGTCCGGCGAGCAAGAGTTTCAGAAGGCTACAGAGGCCATGTGCGTCAACGGTGGTGCCTCCCTGCATACTTCTCGCCGCCAGCTCAAACAGTAGGCGCGTGAGATCACAGCAGCAGAGCCCTCGTTCGACGCTCAGAAGCCGCTGAAGTGGTCCAGCACGCCCCTCATCTTTGACGCCGAGGACCACCCTGACCGCACAACTGCGGTCGGGTGTTTGCCGTTGTTGGTCTCACCAACGATACGCAACCTCAAGGTGAACAAGATGCTGGTTGACGGCAGGGACGGTCTGAACTTGATCTCACCCGTTGTGATCAAAAGGCTGCAAATTCCTGATGGGGACCTCGAGGAAACGGGCAAGTTTCAAGGGGTCAACCCGGGAAGGAGCCAGCCGAAGGGGAAGGTCGCATTGCCTGTGACGTTTGGAGGCGAATTGAACTACAGGATGGAGAGGATTGTCTTCGATGTAGCCGAGATCCCCTTGCCCTACAACGGGATCCTCGGCCACCCAGCACTAGCCAAGTTCATGGCAGCGTCGCACTATGCCTACAACACGCTGAAGATGCCTGGGCCGATGAACATCATCACCGTCCCCTTCGACAAGAAGGGCGCGCTGATCTGCGACGTCCTACTCTACCGGGAAGCAGTTGCAGCAGCTGCCGGCAAGGCACTTGCTCCTGCCGCTGAAGCCCCGTGAGGGAAGAAGAAGACTGGCTAGACCTCTCGCACCGACTCCGGCAAGCGCACCTCTTCGGAGTGTTTTGCTACCGTCGAGGATGTGCCAGAGAGCTCCACCGGCAAGAGAAAGAAATCCAGAGCTGTGCCAACAGAGACCAAGAAGGTGTCCGTCAGGGAGGATGGCACGGGAAGGGCTTTCACCATAAGCTCCACCCTCGACAGCAAATAGGAAGGCGCGCTCGTCACTTTCCTGCGGGCGAATGTCGATGTGTTTGCGTGGCAAGCATCTGACATCCCCGGCGTTCCCGGGGAAGTGATTGAGCACCATCTTGCTGTCTGGCCCCATGCGCGACCCGTCAAGCAGAAGGTCAGGAAGCAAGCTTTGGAACGGCAGGAATTCATCACAGAGGAGATCAGGAAGTTAGAAGCAGCAGGCTTGGTGAGGGGAGTGCTCCATCCGACATGGTTGGCCAATCCGGTGGTGGTGCGCAAGGCAAACGGGAAGTGGAGGATGTGTATTGACTACACAGATATCAATAAAGTTTGTCCTAAGGACCCCTTCCCGTTGTCGCGCATCGACCAGATTGTTGACTCCACGGCCGGGTGTGATCTGTTATCATTCCTCGACGCCTACTCGGGCTACCACCAGATCTTCATGACAAGAGAAGACGAAGAGAAGACAACATTCATCACCCCATATGTTACGTATTGCTTTTTACGGATGCCTTTCGGGTTGAAGAGTGCTGGTTCAACATTTGCAAGGGCAGTCCAAATTGGTTTTGAACCCCAGCTACATAGAAATATGGAAGCCTATATGGATGACATAGTGGTCAAAACCAAGGACAGGGCAACTCTTGTACAAGACTTAGAAGAGACGTTTGCCAACCTGCGCAAGATCAACCTCAAGCTGAACCCTGAGAAGTGTGTCTTCGGCGTTCCGTCCGGCAAACTTCTCGGGTTCTTTGTGTCGCAGCGTGGGATCGAGGAAAACCTAGACAAGATCAAGGCTATCGAGCAGATTGAGGCGCCGAAGCAGATCAAGGATGTGCGTCGGCTCACTGGCTGCGTTGCCGCCATGAGCCGATTCATCTCCAAGTCTGCTGAGCGCGCCCTTCCCTTTTTCCAGATCTTGAAGAAGGCGGGCCAAATGGAGTGGACCCCAGAGGCCGAGGCGGCATTGCATGACCTGAAGAGATACCTTTCCTCTACACCGATACTAGTTGCGCCTAAACCACAAGAGCCGTTGTTGTTGTATCTGGCGGCAACGAATCAAGTGGTCAGTGTCGCGCTAGTGGCGCAGAGGGAGGTTGACGAAGAGGCAGAGGCAACGGCAGGACTGGCAGACAGCAAGTCAGAGACTCCCCCGGCAGGGCCTGGTGCCGGCAAGGCAAGGATCCCGGCAGAGTCTGACGGCATCAGGACAGAGCCCGCACAGTCAAGTGGAGTGGTGCAGAAGAAGAAGAAGATGCAGCACCTGGTTTACTTTGTTAGCTCCCTCTTGCAGGGGGCTAGGTCAAGATATTCCGGTGTGCAGAAATTGCTCTTCGGCCTCCTTATGGCCTCGAGGAAGCTGGGTCATTACTTCCAAGCCCATGAGATCACTGTTGTCACCCGCCTCCCGTTGCAACGGATACTGCACAACCCAGACGCAACCGGAAGGATTGTGGAGTGGGCCTTGGAGTTATCAAGCTTTGGGCTGAAGTTTGAAAGTACTTCAACAATCCATTGTAGAGTCCTGGCGGAGTTCATTGCAGAATGGACCTCAACGCCTGATGAAGAGATCCAGGAGACCACTCTCCCCAGCAAGGAAACAGCTCGCGACTCGATTATGTACTTTGACGGGGCTTTCTCGCTGCAAGGCACCGGTTGTGGTTTGCTGCTCGTCGCACCCACCGGAGAGCACCTCAAGTATGTAATCCAGATGCACTTTCCTAGGGATATGTCCACCAACAACACTGCTGAGTACGAGGGGTTGCTTGCCAGTCTCAGGATCGCGGCAGACCTCGGAGTCAAAAAGCTCATCGTCAGGGTTGATTCGCAGCTTGTCGTCAGAAAAGTCAACAATCAATATCAGAGCCCGTTGATGGAGGCCTACGTAGATGAGGTGAGGAAGCTGGAGGAGCGCTTTGACGGTATACAAGCGGAGCACGTTCCCCGAGCGGAGAACGACATCGCCGATTACCTGTCAAAGCGCGCTGCATTCAAGCTACCTGTGAAACCAGGTACCTTTTTGCTTCGGTTAACTCAACCATCCGTTGAACCATCAACGGAGCAGAACAAGCGAAGGAAATCAGGCCCCGGCAAGTACTTTCCTGCTGAGCCCCCAGGGGGCGCCGGCAAGGGTGTTGCCATGGACCCTGAGCCTGCCGAAGAGCTACCGACTCCAGCAGGCCGTCAAGCCTTGGTCGTAGAGACACCCGCTCCCATGGCAAAATAAATGCCTTTGGTCCTTGCCATCGAGCCCCAGGCTCCGGCGTGGGCACAGCATACCGTACGATTCCTCCAAACGGGGGAGCTTCCTGAGGAGTAGGAAGAAGCGGAGAAAGTAGCCCGTCGGTCTGCTATGTATCAGTTCGTCGATGACGTCCTGTACAGGAAGAGACCGAACGGTGTGAAATTGAAGTGTGTTTCCTGGGAGGAAGGACTGGAGCTGTTGGCGGAGATACCCGAAGGCATATGTGGCTCCCACATAGGGTCGAGGGCCCTTGCTGGCAAGACGTTCCAGCAGGGTTTCTACTGGCCCAATGCCCTCCAGGATGCGACGACACTAGTAACCAAGTGTGAAGCATGTCAGTTCCATTCAAAGAAGCTTCATAAACCAGCTCAGGCCCTTCAAACAATCCCTCTCTCCTGGCCATTCTCGGTCTGGGGGCTCGACATACTGGGCCCCTTCCCCCATGCTGTCGGGGGCTTTGAGTACTTGTACATTGCAATCGAAAAGTTCACAAAGTGGCCGGAGGTGGAAGCAGTGAGGAAGGTGACAGCACAGTCAGCCGTCAAGTTCTTCAAGGGACTAGTCTGCCGTTTTGGTGTGCCCAATAGGGTCATCACCGACAACGGCACGCAGTTCACAAGCCACACCTTCATGCAATACATCCAAGACCTCGGCAGCAAGGTCTGTTTCGCCTCCGTGGCACACCCACGGAGCAACGGCCAGGCAGAGAGGGCAAATGCTGAAGTGTTGCGAGGCATGAGGACAAAGACTTTTGATAAGCTGCACAAGAGCGGAAGGCGCTGGATTGATGAGTTGCTGGCGGTTCTTTGGTCGACCAGGACGACGCCAAATCAAGCCACCGGCCAGACACCCTTTGCCCTGGTATACGGGGCAGAAGCAGTTCTCCCCACGGAACTCATATACGGGTCACCTCGAGTGCTCGCTTACGACGAGCTTGAGCAAGAGCAATTGCGGCAAGATGACGCAACGCTCCTTGAGGAAGATCGTCTTCGGGCGGCTGTGAGAGCAGCACGCTACCAGCAAGCCTTGCGCCGCTATAGCCGCAAGGTTCATGCCCGAAGCTTTGAGGAAGGCGACCTTGTTCTTCGGCGCGTTTAGTCGGCCAAGTATTCCAACAAGTTGATGCCGAAGTGGGAAGGCCCTTATCGGGTAATACGAGTCACCAGGCCCGGCGCAGTCCGCCTGGAGACCAAAGATGCTGTCCCAGTGAGCAACTCCTGGAACATCGAGCATCTTCGCAAATTTACCCATAAGGCGCGGCTTGCCGGGCCTCCCAGCAAGCCACCTTTTGTACAAGCTTTGCCGACAAGGCATGTAACCCTCTGTACAAAGCCAGGCACATACCCTGATCATAAATAAACGAAGCGCTGGCGCCCTAAGTTATAGCATGCATGCTAGGTTGAGTCTCTCCCTCGGTTAGGGTTGATAGTGCTTAGCGGCGACTAACCCCTAGCCTAGAGGTCGAGTGTGCGTCTTTCTGCCCTCTTTGGTTCGCAGGGCACGTGTATACTTTTGCTGAGCCGCTTGGGAGAAAAAGAACAGACCGGCGCTCCGACCCCAGCAAGCCAAAACGACCGGGGGCTGAAGACACAAGGATCCGACCACGGCAAGCCAAGGTTGCCGGGGGCTGCGGATTCAGATAAGTCTTTCGTCCCCTGTTATACATTTCCGTATGGAACTGGGACAGATGAGACATCGTTTAAATCCGAAACCTCCGTGCTCCCCTTTCTTCTTGTACCCGAGCCACTGGGACAGAACCGGGTCGCAGACGCGGTGGCCAGGAAATACACAAGGGGCCTAACTCTACTTCGCCCCTGCCTCCGCCAAGAGCGCGAGAATGGTCGACTGAAGTGGGGGGACGGCAAGGCCTATTGCCGGACAAGAATGTTTATCATAGAATAACAAGGACTCGTTCCTTGGCATGGGCCTCGCTCACGCGCAAAGAACCCGACAAGCACCATTTTTCATTAAAAACGTCCCATACAGGTACAGTTCGTACAGAATAAGAAAACATGAGCAAGGGGATTACAAGTTTTAAATCTAACAAGTGCCCGGGGGCTTACGAACTAAAAAGAGATGAGATGCCCGTAATCCCTTTCTTGTCCCTCTCCTCAGAAGGTGGAACAAGACAGTAGGAGGGCAAAAAGAGTGCCTAGGCAAGGTACGAGGAGCAGAAGGCACCAAGAGAACATCTTGGTGCCGGGAAAGGAGCTGGAAGACGAGGCAGCGGGCCGGCAATACGCGACGAAGGCGTCGGTGCCTGCGTACTCCGATTTGATGGCCGCCGCCCGCCTTCTTCGCCTTCTCCGGCCCTCCTACGCCAGCCGCCCAAGGAGACGACGGGGAGAGCCCCGATGGAGAGCTTGACGAGGAAGGCCCTCGGCAGGGCGCGAGGCCGAGGGAGGGGCGACGCGATCAGTCGAAGTCGGAGTCGGCATCCTGCCGCTTGACTCCCTCGTCGTCGTTGTCGCTGTCCTCCTCGTCACTCCCACTCGAGGAGGAATCTTCATCGTCGGGGGAGCTCTCCATGCAGCACTTCAGGCGAGTTCCAAGATCTCCAAAGACCTTGACGGAGAGCAGGCCGTCCTCCGTTAACTTGAAGTAGTGGGCAAGCCCCGCCGTCAGGCTGTGGATGCTTGCGAACGTCTTCCATCCACGACGGAGGTACATGACTTGAGGAGCGGGGAAGTGGACGTCGACCCGCGTGCCGTCGCTCCCACAGCCCCTCATGTGCAGCCTGAGGGTCTGGGGCGGATCGAGCTCCATCTCCTAAGCAAAAGGGGTGGGGAGGCGGAGACGACGACGCGGTGGCCGGCGTAGCCTGATGAAGAACTCGCGGGGCTGGTCCCCGACGTGGCCCTCCATCGCGGGAGGTATCGCTGGCGGAGGCACGGCCACCGCGCCGCCTCGCCCCCTCTCCCCCGACCGCCGCGGTGACCTCGGCCTCGCCCCCTCCCCTTCCTCTCGTGGCCGGCTCTGCCGCCGCGGGCTCCTGGGAAGGGGGAACGCGCTGTCGTGCGGCGACCCTCGCCGCCACCGTCGAAGGCTCAGCAACCCCTCTCGCCATGGTGGGTGGAAGAAAGGAGCGGAGGAGGAAGAGGATGGATGCAGAGAGAATGTGGGATGACATCCCCCTCCCCCTCCTTATAAAGGGGCGGGGTCGGGGCTCGGCCGCCCCATTCATCCAATCCAGCCATCGGGGGGGCGGGGAATCAGAACCGACCCGCTGCCCCAATCAGCGACGGTGTCAGGACCCCGGTTCCAAGTCACATCGATCTAGCTGGTAACACCTCATATCACTTTGCGGCCTCACACACGGTATTCCCACGGGTGTCGCCTTACCATGGCCCGGGACTGTTTGCGCCTTTTGGCTCACGTATATGATAGTGTCGCTAGCATCCATATGACAGAGAACCCGGGCCGACATGACTAGTCGTGAACCCAAAGTGGCACTAACTTACGGAGATAGGCATACAAGAATCAACATCGAGCATGTCAGTCAGCAGCGTGCGAATCCGGGCTGTAGCACTGGGCTAACAGGACTCCGGTGAACCGGGCTGTAGCAAGCTAGGCAGGACTCCGGATGTCACCGTGTGACATTTCCCCGAAGGGACAGACACAGGAACGAAGTGAATCACATGCCGGCCAGTCAAGTGTTCCGGAGCAGTAGTGCTGGGCTAGTAGGACTCCGGTGAACCGGGCTGTAGCGGACTACTATGGCTCATGGAAGCACAAGGCTACATTTCCCCATAAGAGAGGTTACCAAGGATAAACAACTAGGTTGTCAGATCCCACAAATACCAAGCATTTCAATCATACACACAATATGCTCGATATGTGTAAATACAACATGGAATCACAACAAAACTCTACGACTCAAAGTATTTATTCATTATGCTCCAAGGAGCGAGATATTACAAACATGGGTCTCATGACCCAACATCTAGAGCATACAAGTCAAAGCACATGCGGAAGCATAACATGTCTGAGTACAGACATCTACAAATGAAAAAGGCCGAGAAGCTTGACTATCTACCAGATCCTACCGAGGGCACAAGATCGTAGCTGAGGTATCAAGCTAACATCGAAGTCCACACGGAACTACTAGCGAGACTGACGTCTCTCTGCAAAACATAAAATAGGCAAACGTGAGTACAAATGTACATCAGAACTAGCTACATATGCATCAGTATCAACAAAGGGGGTGGTGGAGTTTGACTGCAGCAAGCCAGCTTTGACTCAGTGGCTATCCTAAACTATGACTGCAAGTAACTCTTTTGAGGTGGCGCACACGAGTCCACATATTCACCATATCAATACACCACTATGGATCCGCTCCGTCTCCCTACGAGAAGGCCATCCATAGCACTCACGCTTATCTTGCGAGTTTTAGAGTATCCACTTTCACTTGTCTATGAACTGTACAGGCAACCCAGAACTCCTTTACCGCGGACACGGCTATTCGAATAGATGATGTTAACCCTGCAGGGGTGTACTTCTTCACACACGCTCTCACCACTTATCGCCGTTTACACGAATGTACTCGGCAACCTTCAAGCGGAAGCCCGGCGAGGGTGTCGGCCATGGCCTACCTAAACACTCAAGTGTCTAGTCCAGGTTTATCGCCTATTCAGGTTCCATCCGCAGGGAGTCCGGCCGAGGTTTCCACATACGGCCCCGAACGATGTGTACAGGGTTCCGAGACACCAAACGGGCGCCCGGCATGCCCGGCGACGTGCCTACCGCATCACAGCCCACCCCTCGGGTCAGCGCTGCGCACGGCCTCCAGCATACTACAAACACCATAAACTACTTGCAACTCCTGGACAGAGGACAAGGGTGGTTAAGAAGCCGAGAGAGTCAATTAAGGATCCCAATGTGTGGTAGTAGCTGATCATGGATCATAAACACAGAACTCAGTTCCTAAGGACGGCTTCAATGAAACAACCCACCATGTACTCCTACATGGCCTCTCATCGATACCTTTACCAAATCGTGTTCACACACTTAGCTCTCAACAGTAATACATGTTCACACACCTCCAATTCATCCCCGATGAATCAGACCTGACTCAACTGTAAGCAGTAGCAGGCATGACAAACAAGCATGAATGAGTAGGCACATCGGGGCTCAAACAACTCCTACTCATGCTAGTGGGTTTCATCTATGTACTGTGGCAATGACAGGTCATGCAGAGGAAAGGGGTTCAACTACCGCAGCATGTAACAATTGAATCATTGTTGTCCTAATGCAGTAAAAGAGAGCAGAAGCAAGAGAGTGGGATTGTATCGGAATGAACAAGGGGGTTTTGCTTGCCTGACACTTCCGAAGATAGTATAGTTCCCCATCGGTGTCATCGATCACATCATCGAAGCAACGTCTACTGAGAGGGAAAAATTATCGGCAACAGAGAGAAAACACAATCAATGCAATGCAACAATATTATGCATGAATATTATATGGCAAAATGAGTGTGTTGGGCTAATGCATCTACAACCAGGGTGGTTTGAGCTCATTTGAATCAAAGATTCAAATACAAACTCAAGTTATGGGTTTATAAAGTTGCTTAAACATGCATGAAACCAGTACAGATGGATATATTGGATTTTTCTGATCATTTTTCATATATAACTTATTTCATTCTGAGCTACGGTTGAATTTCTATTATTTTTAGAAGTTTAGGACATTTTCTGAAATTTCCTGAAATAAATTAAATCCAGAAAATAGCTTATTGCATCAGCATGACATCAGTGTGACATCAGCAGGTCAACACGCCAGGTCCAGGACAAACTTGACCCATGGGACCCGTTGGTCAGTGACCCAGGGCTGGTTAGGGTCGCTGACACGTGGGGTCGGTCAAAGGGCCACGTCAGTATGGTCAATGCTGACGCGTGGGGCCACTGTGATTAAATTAAACTAAACAGGAATTAACGATGGTTAATTAAGGGCGTGGGGCCCATATGTAAGTGGATTAGGGGGCTAATTAGCAGGGTCATTAGTGGTTAATGATGGGCCACATCGACATCGCCAGAGTTCGGCCGGCGGCGGCCAAAACCGACGACGGAGATGCTGCAGGAAGCCGCTACAGGGGACGGTTTCGAGCGCGGTTTGCGGCTATGGGTTGCTGGCGCTCACGCGCATCTAGTGGTGGCAACAGGAGGGCGAGAGGTGGCCTGTGTCGAGCGCGGCGTCGACTTCGGCGGCGGTCGGAGTTCGGCCTCCAACGGGCGCAGCGTTGCAGCTGGGTAGCGAGCGAACGGAGGGGCGTGCGGCGTTCCTAGACGCTCCAGAGGGACTCTAGGCAGCACAGAGCGACTAGGGGAGCTCGGCGACGACGCGGTCGTCGGCCATGGAGGACGGTGGCGCGGGAGCTCGGTGTGCAGCAGCTACGGGATGAGCTAGAGCTTGGAGGCAAGGGGTAAACATAGAGGAGCTCACAGCAATCTCGAGGGTGTCGTTAGCGGGCTCGGGGAAGGTCTGGTGCGACCAGAACGACGACGGTGATCTCGGGCGGCCGACGATGAAGACGACGGCGGTGGCGACGTTCCAGGCCCTCTTGGCTCGCGTGGCTCGTCGAGGACGAAGAAGACGACGTGGCGGAGCTCTCAAACACGACGGGCGGTTGAGGGGACGGCGGGGAGCGCGTGGCCAGCGAACGGCGGCGACGGCGACGTTCGGTGGTGCGTGCGAGAGGGACAGGGGAGGGAATGAGCACGGAGGGAGGAGTGAGAGGGGCTCGGGGTGGCGCGTGGCGTCGTCCAGAGGGGTCGGGGAGGCCAACCAAGCAGGAGGTGGCGCGCGCGTGTGCGCGCACGGGGGGCACACGCCCTCCTGCCCACTGGCAGGAGGTTGAAGACGGTGGAGGGCCTAGTGGGCTGGGTCAGCAGGAGTTGGGCCAGGTGGGCTGCACAGGTAAGTTAAGTAGGTTTCCTTCCTTTTCTATTTTTCTTTTGTTTTCTATTTTGCTGTTACTTTAGGACTTTATTAAAAATGCCAGGGCATTTCCAAAAATCATCAAACTAATCATGGCTACTGTTTAGAATATATCCAACAGTAAACATTTTAGTTTATGATTATTTGAGCATTTAAAATATTTTATAGCATTTAAATTCCTAAATGCAAATTGAGTATGATTTAATTCAGAGCCCAAATATGTCATGGAAAAATGTGCATCACCTCTGGTTACTGTTTAGAACATTTTCCATAAATGATGAACATTTTTGAAAGCCATTTCGATTTACTGAAAATATTTTAGGTGAACCTAGTGAATTCCTTTGATGCTAGGGGTTTAGGCAATCCCCATTTCAAGTTTCTTTCAAGATTAAAGATGATGCACACATGAGGCTAACCTAGTGCATTACCAGAAGCTAGGGATGTGACAGACGGCCCGGTTTCCCGCCCCCACCGCCTGCCACCTGCATGAAGGACGCGTGGCGAGCGAGCAGAATCGAGGGGACGGGTGAGGCGACCGTTCCCCGCCCCGTGATCGTGGGGCGTGGGTTCCTTGAAGACTGTGACCCGAGTCCACTCAGTAAATGAGCCGCGCCTCCACGCCTCCCTCTTTTTATGGGGAAGGCGCGAGCCGCCTCTTTACTGCGACGTGAAGCATGCATGCGGGAGCCACCCCACGCATGACCCCCAAGTCACGCACGACCCTCCATGTCGCGCGTTCAACGCGGGTCTTGGGGAAGCACAGCGGACAAAACAGTTACTGCGGTAAAATCCGCCCCACCTACCCGCGCACCGTTCTGGGCCTAGCCCAACAACGCATCACGCTTATGTGTGACCCAGGCCCGGGGGCTCCTGTCAGTGTACAAAAGTAGGGGCTCTCCTTTTGACCCCTTTACTTGTGCGCGGGCAGTCAGAGCCGCGCGCGCGCCACGACCACACTCAGCAGGGCAAAGGAGGGGAGCCGGAGCACAAGACGGTCAAGGCAACGCCAAGACCAGAAACACCAAAGAGCAAGAGGGCGAGGTGGACCTCCCCCGGCAGGACCCTTGCCGGGGCGGCCGCCGCGGCCCCGGCAAGAGCCTTGCCGGGGCGACTTGCCCAACACCAACAGAGCGGGTCACCCTTGAGCCCACGGGTTCCAAATGCCGCCAACGACTGCGTTGGAACCAAGGCTCGGGAGGCAACTCTGCGGTGGCATGCAGATCTTTGTCAAGATCATAAACATGTGAGATCATATGAGGACCAGAAGACGACAATTGTCGTGGTTTTGTCACGTCAGATGTCCTTAGTGTCAGGACTTAGTCGCGAGGCCAACGCATATATGTGGTAGCTTGAGAGGGGTTGAGTGAGACGAGAGATGCAGGGCAGATCAACACACAAGACAAGGGTTTAGACAGCTTCGGCCCCCGGGAAACATCATCCGGTAACAACCCTACATGTTGTTTGTGGCTAGATCTCATTATCATCACGAGGGAGTCGTCGTAAACCGGCTCTTTGTGTCTAGCCCTAGAGATTGTTTCTTTTTGCTTGTCCCTCTTGGGGAGCCCTGCCCCTCCTTATATATGTTGAAGGGGCAGGTTACATGTGGAGTCCTATTAGGATTAGGACTAGTCTATCTCTAATACAAACCGGATACAAGTCCAGGTCTTAACTCCTTGTAAGACAAATATTCCTCACGCCTTTCCTCTTAAACCGGCCCACCATAACATGAGCCGGCCTTCTGGGCCTTGGGCCTTGCACCGTCTGTCCTGCCCGCCGGGTTACCAGTGAATTGTAATGTTCAGTCAGGTTGCTTGTAAACCGTCTGGTCTGTGCGGGTCGCCGGTGAATCGCCAAGTGTCAGCGGGGTCTCAAATAAACCGCCAAGTCCGGTCGGGTTATACTTCCGGCCGGTTTACGCCGCGGGGTATATCCCCGACATTAGCCCCCAGTTTAATTTGGATTTATCCATGTTAAACTGATCTTGCAACATAAACACAAGAACGAATTTGACAGGTTGTGCTCCGGGTTAAATATTCTCGTAAACCGGCATCTGATCATCCTTAAGTCCTTGTTATTTCTTCCTTCTGAAAAATCCGAGTCAATAGACCAGCTTCATAATCAATTTGCTTGCAGAAGATATTTTGTAAATAAAGAATCCATTTGAATCGGCCTTCAATGCTCTGATTTGACAAAAATATTGGTCTTCAAATATTCAACTGATATCCGCCGGTTTGAAAATGTCGAACTTGCCGGTTTATCATTGCCAAAATTGTCGGGTTATAAAAACTGATGATCCCGGGTCATGATTGTTGCCAACGCCGGTTCATGATTGTTGCCAACGCAGGTTCATGATTGTTGCCAACGCCGGTTCATGATTGTTGATGAAGCCGGGTTATGATTATTGCAAACACCGGGTCATAATGATAGGTGACGCCGGGTCAATAATTGTTGGTGACGCCGGGTCATAATTGTTGCAGACACTGGGTCAATCTGGTTAGCTCAAAACTGAACTAACCAAGGCTGCACTTAAGAATAATCAAATATGAAATATATCATACCTGTGGCATTGAATCACATCGTTGGTTTACCAACTTTTTGTAGTAAGGGTGATACCCAAATTTTGAGTACTGATAACTCCTCCCATATTGTGCCGGTTTATGATTAAACCGTTTCGGGTTGTGATAAACACCGGTTTATCCATATTCAATTCTGGCGACTTATAGTCGAAACCAGACCGGGCTGGTAGTCTCTGGATTATAACGGATCATATACTGACAACTTGTAGTTGAAAGTCAAGCCGGGTTGACGAACACCGGTTTGAAAATATCACAAATCTTGTCAAAAGAAAGAAAAACTTAGCAAAAGGCAAATAAAAACCATTGTAGTCGAGGCTTTTCACGGGCTGCCAGGCCCCAAATTTGATCAAGAGGTGTAGCTATGGTTCGGGTTCGACCAAGCCCCCAAGTGATGCTGTGGCATTACGCCGATCAAGAGGTGTAGCTATGGTTCGGGTTCGACCAAGCCCCCAAGTGATGCTGTGGCATTACGCCGATCAAGAGGTGTAGCTATGGTTCGGGTTCGACCAAGCCCCCAAGTGATGCTGTGGCATTGCGCGGATCAAGAGGTGTAGCTATGGTTCGGATACGACCAAGCCCCCGAGTGATGCGGTGGCATTGCGCCGATCAAGAGGTGTAGCTATGGTTCGGATACGACCAAGCCCCGAAGTGATGTTGTGGCATTGCGCCGATCAAGAGGTGTAGCTATGGTTCGGATACGACCAAGCCCCCAAGTGATGTTGTGGCATTGCGCCGATCAAGAGGTTTAGCTATGGTTCGGATACGACCAAGCCCCCAAGTGATGTTGTGGCATTGCACCGATCAAGAGGTGTAGCTATGGTTCGGATACGACCAAGCCCCCAAGTGATTAATAATATGATAAGCCAATAAGGCAGGATACCCATGTTTGAACCGCGCATCATGGCAGCAGGTCCTCTTCGGCAACCTTTAACTTTTTGCAAGAGATAAATTCTTCTTGAACCGGGATTTTGAACCGGATATTGAGAGCTTCAAGCTTTGTGGGAGACATCTTTCCCTTGAACCGGATTGTAAACTGGAATCGTCATTTTCAGCCGGAAATTTTCTGACGGCCTTTAAACTCGAACTTGCGAGAAGTTAATTCCTTTTTGAACTGGACATTGCTAAACCGGATTTGAGCGCTTCGGAGGTTTGTGGGAGAATAGATTTCCCTTGAACCGGATTGTAAACCGGATATTGAGAGCTTCGGTGAGACTGACTTCCCTTGAGCCAGATTTTAAACCGGAATCCTTCTGATGACCCAGAACTTCTTCATTGAGCCGGAATTTTGTAACTGTCATATACTTTCTAAGCCGGAAATTTTCTGACGGCCTTTAAATTTTCATCAATATAGCAGTAGCCACCGGGACCGGGTTATCTATCCCTCCATCGTCCTGGGGTTCTTAAATTTGCTGAAACTGGCAAGATTTGCTGAATCATGTCATCGTAGCCCCCGAGTCTAAAAGGTGACTCGAGGAGTTGGCTTGAGATTCTCCATATTTTGACCGTGATATAAACCGGCATAACCTATATATCATTGGTGTTGATAGCACGATGTGAATCCACAGAAGGTTGAGGTGACTGCGGCGGGTTGTAAATGATCCCGTATGAGCCGTGTCAGCAACTCGGCCAATGGTTCCTTCCAACTGGTGATTCAAAGTTAACAAAACTGTAGTGGCGGCGACTTGTGCGCCTACCCATTGAACCACCTAGTGCAGACGGCGGTTGATAGTATATGATAATTTGCCTCCATTTTGTTGAAAGAAAACCGGGCTACCCAAGCTGTGATGTGCTCATACTCAATAAACAGCTCACGCAGACATGTGCGGCCCAGTGTGTTGATGTAGGCCAGGCCGCGAGAGACGGAGACAAAGACGACCGCGGCTTCAGAGGCAGCTTAGATGAATCGGCCGCGACATTGTAAGCCAACGCGGATGGGGAAAATCGGCACCAGTGTTGTAAACCGGCATAGACAGGCGAGTTAATCACAGGCGTGGTCCCGGCAAGCTGATGTAAACCAGGCCACAGGGACGGCGACTTGCTCACGTTCATTCATCGTGTAATGTGACACGGACGAACACCGGGCAGGACGTTGCCAGTGCGTGCTCCGTAACCATGTTTTATAATGAATAATTGTCCTGCATATCAAAATATACGGTCCAAAGTAATTGTTCTTTTGACAAAAAACAATGTGTCAAAAATAGACTTAGATAGATGTCACCTGATATGTTAGGCCGGAAATTATCCGCCATGGAGTTGATGGTCACCACGGTGAAGCTAAAATCAACCACGGATGAGTCACCCGAAGGAGCAAACGGATGAGTCGGCCGTAGCGTTGTAAGCCGGTGCGGACGAGCAAATTGTTCTCCGCGATGTAAACCGGCGTGGACGCGTGAACCGGCCGCGAGGGCGGACGGGCGACTCGTCCGTGGTGTTGTAAGGCGGTGCGGACGGGCGAGTTGGCCGGCGCATTGATGTAAACCGGACCGCGATACGCGTGTCCGTGAAGCTGCGTGGCACAGCCGAACGTGCCTCCGCGGTATAATACCACCCATTTTCTTTTAATAGCCGTCCTGCATAAAAATATTATAGGCCAGAGTAATTGTTCTCAAACAATTTAATATATACTGAAAATAAATAGGGCGAATAGCACCTGAAACTTTTGTCGGATGAACACAGACGCTGGTTGCAACGTATGCATGTACATGCTCTCCGATGATGGACGCAGCGTCTGCTAGATCGCGGCCATGGATTTGACTGGCCGTCACACTACTTGTTGCAGACGATTGTCTCTTCTTTGGACTTCAGTTGGCCTTGTGTGATAGTACATGGTCTTCCACATAATTAGGCTTGTTCTTCCAAAGCAATTTTCACCGGCCTAGTGGCCGCCCGTGGCACATGCACCCATGACGCTTTGGCCAGATACGCCATCGTGGCACACTTTATTTTTGTTTTAATCCAGTCGATGGAACTGCAACAGGAGGTCTCCTCTTTTCCTTTAATTTACTCAGGGCTTGAGTAGACAGAATGTATCTCTTCCACGTAGAGCGTAGCAATTGTCCAGACGTGTGCTGCTGCAATTTTTCTCAGGAGTAGTAGCGGCCACGAATACGTAGAAAACAACAGCAACAACTTGCCGCTAGTAGATCGATGTATAGGGCTTAGTTGGAAATCTTCTCTGAACTCTTTAAACACTGGGCACACCAGGTACGACATTTTAAAACTGAAAACTGACGTGAGAAACCACTTGGGCTACAGCAAGGCGTCAAACTCTCTCAAAAATCTGACCTCATCAATATTGTGAACTCCCTGGACAAATTCCAACTTGCCTTGCTGGGTAGCGCCGTCGTGTTGACCGGAGCATAGACTGTTATGCGTGGATCTTTGAGAGAGCTTGATTCATAGCAGAGGGGCGCTGAGTTTCCATGGGCACAACCGAGGCGAATCCTTCTTTGGACGGGGGGCGGCTCTGCAATGGTGCGGGACGGCCGGCTCGGCAACTGACGGCCGCTTTATCGGGTGAGGGCCGGCTCGGGACCTGACCGTGGCGGATGCGTGAGGCTGGTCGGCGACTCGAGGCCGCGGGAACAGCTTGCAGGCGCCGCTGTGTTGAAGCGGCCAAAACGGCGGAGATAGCCGGCGCTCGAGACACGCTAAGACGGCCGGCGGCTTAGAAACGGACTCCGGCGGGAGCGACGACCCGAGGCGAGGCGGCGCTGCAGCCAGGGACAAGCACCGGGCGGCGCCGGCGACTCACGGCGACGGGCTGACTCATACAGGGCGGCCTCACGGCAGGAGCAAGGTGCTCAGGCGGCGGCGCGACGCGGGAGCAACAAGGCGGAGGCGGGTTGGCGGATGAAGCGGAGGCGCGCCGGCGGCTCGCAGCAGAGTGAAGGCTGTGGGAACGGCGGCTCAGAAGCGAGGCCGGCTCTAACACAGCCGGCAGCGGCAACTTGGGAGCAGGCCAAGGCGGAGGCTCAACGGCAGCTGCGGGCGGCTCATTACGAGGCGCGACGACGGAGGCTCGAGGCGGGGCGGACGGGGCATCAGCCAAAAACGGCAAAGCCGGCCCGATGCAGCGGCGGGTCGACCTACGGCCGGCTCGGAACGAAGCCACGACCGCGGAGTCTGAATCCAATCTCGTCCACGTCCTCGTCCGGGTCGTTCTTGGTTTGACTTTTTCTCTCGTGCTGACGGATCATTGGATGGATCACTTTTTGCCTTCACATCTGAAATCGGTAGTATTAGTCGGCCGGCAGCTTTCTTGCGAAGGAATTAATACCAAACATGAGTCGACGCCGTCTGGACTCAAGACAACGTAATAGTGCACGGGCAGCAAAACTTTGATCCCAGTCGAGGGAATCCACAAGACCCCCAGCAAGCGCCTTGCCGGGGACGACTGCAACGCCACGGCAAGATCCTTGCCGGGCCCCTGGCAAGACCTTTGCCTGGGGCATCCGTGGGGCCACCGCCAGGCCCGCGCTGGCCAAGACTCCACCGTCGTCCCCAAGCAGCTGCTAGCTCAACCAGTTGGGCAGGCACCTGCGTGGCGACGGGCGGCTTCCAAGCCAACCCAGCAAGCACCTGCATGGTGGCATGCAGATCTTCGTGAAGACCCTACCTCCGCGCCACCTCAGCTGCATGCCTGCCTACATGGCGCCACATGCATCGCTGGCCTGGGCGCGTGTCGAAGCAAGGCGAGGCGGCGACGGACGGGACGGGCCCCGTTCCCTTCCCCGATAAAGCTAAGGGACACCTAAGCGATGCATTAAATGCGTCTTGTCCTGTAATACGGGCGATAAGCTCGCAACATTGTAGACCTTTCCACCTCCTGTGTGCCACTGTGGCAGCACCTTTCGACTATAAAAGGAGGCCCATGGCATACTGGAGAGGGATTCGGCTCTTTTGGGCAAGTTGCACCCTGTAGCTAGCTCAAGAACACAAGAACACTCAATACATCCACCAAAGCAGGACTAGGGTATTACGCATCCTCGCGGCCCGAACCTGGGTAGACGATCCGTGTGCTTCCTGTTAGACCTGCTCTTCTCACGACCCCGCGCCCCGCCAACCATAGTAGGGATTCTTGTGATCCCATAGGTGTCGCTTCCCATCGACAAGGTGTGGCTACAGTACCGCCGCCTGGCGGGCGTTCACTGTAGCCACTCCCCGTCTCTTCTGGGTAATGGCGCACAAATTCCAAGGAGGGGGAAGGCCGCCTAGTCAGAGGCCGCCCCCCCTACGAGCCGACTGGTCTGGGCTCGCCGCCTTCTGGCTCCTTGTGGACATGTAGGGCCCGCCACTGGCGGGTCGTACCGACAGCCCGTCGTGGGAGCGTGGCTCCCTCTGACAGGGGTGATGTCATGGGCCACGTGGCAACAGTGCCCCGCTGGACGGGAGATCTCCGTCTAGAATGACGCACTATGGCCATGCTTGACCCCAGATTCGGGGGGGGGGGGGGGGGCGAGGCGTGCTGTAGCCACGCCCTGTCTCATCGCACTTAAGTGGATGCACACTTTGAGAACGCCTAGGGCCGCCTGCTAGGAGCCGACCCACCTCGTGGCCGCCTGCTGAGCTTTGCCGTCTCCTGGCAGCCGGCCGCGAGGAGGCGGCGCTTGGCTCCTTGAATCTTCAGGGAGCAGCCGGCCCCGATGTCTTGAAGCGCCATGGGGAGCCGATGAGGCTACGCATGGCCAATTAGTCCGACAAAGGGGCTTAAGGGGGTCTTCCTCAAATTGGATTTCCAGAAGGCATATGACCGCCTAGACTAGTCCTTTTTGAGGTTGGTGATGCAGCGATGAGGATCTGACGAGCGGTGGTGCTCCTGGATCATGCAATTGGTTAGATCTGGAAAGACGGCGATCAACATCAATGGCAAAGTGGGACCCTTCTTCCAGGCCTCCAGGGGGTAAAGCAAGGGGATCCTGTCTCCCCCTTTCTTTTCAACCTTGCAGTTGATGCCCTTGCGGGCATCCTAGATAAGGCCAAGCTAGCCGGCCACCTTAAGGGTGTGGTTAGTCATCTCATTCCGGATGGGGGGTTACCCACTTGCAGTATGCGGATGACACCATGATTATGGTGGAAGGCTCGGATTCGAACATTGTTAATCTTAAGTTCCTTTTGCTCTGCTTTGAGGAAATGTCTGGACTTAAGATTAACTCTGATAAGAGCAAGGTTGTGGTCCTTGGCTACTCGGAGGCTGAGCAGCATAGGATCGCGGATAACCTCAATTGTAGGTTGGCTTCATTCCCCATACCTTACTTGGGGATGCCCCTGGCTGAGTCCAGTATTTTGGTGAGTGGGTATGGTCCGCTTGTGGGGCGAGTAGCATCCCGTGCGGAGCCCTGGTGCAGTAGGTTCACATCTAAAGGAAGCAAAATTGTCCTCATTAGCTCTAACCTTGCCAACCTCCCCATGTATATGATGGGGATGTACATCTTGCCCGAAGGTGTGCATAGTTCCTTTGACAAGGAGCTGGGTAGGTTTTTCTGGAAGGCAGGGGATGGTCGGCCTAAGTACCATATGGTGAAATGGGCTCACATCTGCTTGCCGAAGGACCGAGGTGGGTTGGGCATCCCTGCGCCTTGTCGTATGAACGTTGCGCTCATGCTTCATTGGGTTTGGCGGATCTTGCGGGGAGATGGAGGTTTGTGGCTGCAGCTGATTGAGTCCAAGTACTTCAGGGCCAGCCCCTCTTGGCTTGTTCGCACTCGGCTGGGTCCCTGTTTTGGGAATCTGCCCAGGCCATCAAGGATGAGATTAGGTTGGGTTTGCGGTTCTCGGTTGGCAATGGGTCTGGGACCCAATTTTAATTGGACCCCTGGCTTGATGGGGAGCCTCTCCGCATACGGTTTCCGAGGCTCTTTGCGATTTGTGACGACCCGGCTATTCTTGTATCTGTGGCTGCTTTGGATGAGGGATGGAACATTACGTTCCGCTGCTCATTCAGACCAGCTGAGGTGCAGGAATGGGGCAGACTTGAGGGAAGTAGTCCCTCTTCCTCTGTCCCAGGATCCTGACTCTGTTTCTTGGAGTCTTTCTCCTTCGGGAGAATTCTCCGTTAGTTCGGCTTATCAGGCACTATGCCGGCGCCGGTTCTCCAGTGGTTATCCCCATTGTGGAAGGCGCTGACGCCCCTGAAGATCAAGATTTTCGTGTGGCAGCTTCTCAGAGATCGTTTACCTTTGGGGACCGAGGTGTTGAAACGCCATGATCCCGGCAATGGCCTTTGGCCCCTTTGCCTCATCTCGGAAACGGGAACGCACATTTTGTTCTCGTGCGTAGCAGCACAGGCACTTTGGTGCTTTGTTCGTGAAGCTCTCGGACCGGAATGGGAGGCCCATGACCTTGCAGAGTTTCTGCAGGTAAGGGCCACTCAGGTTGGCCGTAAGCGCCGACTGTTTTGGCTCATCTTCGCGGCTATGATGTGGACTCTTTGGACTATTCGCAATAAGACGGTGATTGAGCGGGTGTTCCTGCGGCGTGCTTCTGACTCGTTCTTCAAATTTCTTGCCTTCTTGCAGCACAGGCTTCCGCTCGCTACGCCGAGAGATTGTGGCCGGCTTCAGCTCTATCTGGACGCTCTGCTGTCTCCCGTGCGTCGGCTCTCCGACCGTTCGCCTGCTTCGTAGCTTGCCCCTGGTGGCCTTTTATGTTTCTTTTTCTTTCGTTTGGGCGTGTTTGTGATGTGGCCCCAACAGTTTCCTTTTATGACTATGGTTGGGACGTGGTTGTATGGACGTATGCTTTATCTATAAAGCGGGGCAAAAGCCTGTTTCGAGAGTTTCTGGTAGGAAGGCCGTCGCCATCTTAGGCTATCAAGCTATGCATTTTAACGAACTTTATGGGTTTATCTATCTACTTCGCTAGGTGGAGTACCTAGGATGCGTTTGATTACCTACATCGATTTTAGCTAGTGTGCATACTTGTCCCAACTGGATCAGACTGAGCATATACAGGTAAAAAATCAACATCTACATGTTGATTGGTTGTCTGCATCCCCTCTAGCCTGCATGTGCCACTGAGGAAGGCCTGCTGTTTGGTTGCGGACTTGTTTTAGGGGAAACACAAGTCTGGTTGTTTGGTTACATCCAGGACAGTTGTATGGTAACCTCCTCCTCGATGTAGTGAGGTTACCAGAGGCACACATGAACAACTAAGAACTAAACTAGAGCAACAAAACAAACTCAGGCACAAACACAAGTCTTAACCATGCATCACAAGTTCTAAGACAACATAGTACAATAAGTTTTAAACGAAACCCAAGTCTTAGACGGGCAACAAGAGCTCAGGTGGTCACGACGAAGGCGTTGTTGTGCTCCTTGCACTTGGTGACCACCTCCACGCCGTCGTTGTTAAAGACAATCACCTTCATGGTATCGAGGGTCAGCAGCTTGAACGTCAGCATGTACCCAATCATGATCTGGTGAACGGCGGCGAAGGTGGCCCAACCCTGATCAAGGGTCACCCAATCGTTGATCACCCTCACCGTCACCCTCCATGCGTAGCCGGTGTTCGTCTTTAGTTTAAATTATGTAGGGACGGTGGGGAAGTGCTTCGTGAAATCCAGAGGCAATTGCAGACTCTCCAGCTTTGGAGCAAGGATAACCTTGCAGAAGTGGCTTTGTCCTGACTCCTGATGGTAGTGGCCATAGTTCCTCCGCTTGGTGCTTGGGTGATCCTGCACCGGCACGTCGACCAATGGCGGCATGACCTCCTTGCCCCTCTTCAATAGTGGCACAATCTCCTTGCCCTTGTCCATCTGCATTATGAATAACACACAGGTCAATGGTCAACATTCATTCTTATCGGCCTAATGCTCTTATATTAACCCACCCTACTAACCCAGCACCACACTCAAACCCCCTCTGTTTCACCACCTCTCCTCTTCCACCTCTCTGTTTCACCACCTCTCCCTCGCCATGAACTCCAACTCCAACCCTTTCCCCTGGGGTATTGGATGGAGCGCCTTCTTCCTTTGGGTGCTCGCTCGGTGACATGACATGCACAAGGAGGCCGACGTTGTGATGAAGAAGGCTACGCCGGACGAGCTGAAGACACCGATTCCCGACCCAGCCAAGAGCGCGATGTCAGCAGACATCCTGCGCTGGGCCATGAATCAGGCGGACTCCGACGACGCTGGACAACGGGCAAGATGGGCCAAGTACAGCCAATACAAGGTGCCTCAAGACCAGGTGGCCGACAACGACGTAGTGCAGATGGTGGCCAGGGCGCCGGCGGCAGGCGCCCGTGCAAGACTCATCGTTCTTGAATAAGGCGATGAGGAAGAAAAGAAGATGGCTACCCCCCCCCCCCCCCCCCGCCGATCGACGTGACTCCAGGGACAAGAAAGTTTGTACACCCAATCCCCACCCCCGATGTAATCGAAAAATAACCTATGAAAACTAGAAGTCGTCGGTGCAGAATCGATGGATGGTAATCCTCCACTCCCCATGTGTTCAATCCCCTCCCTAACTCTCCAATCGCGTGCTCAAATCTAATCTAGCACAAGTCGAAAGCAGTAAATCAACAGAGAGGGCGAGGACTTATCGCCATGGCCGATGCGCTCTGGTGGAGGTCTGCAGTCGCTCCAGTGGTAGCCGCCGTCTTGGATCGCCCTGGTGTCGCTCCGCTGGTCGCCGACGGCGGTGTAAGTGGGTAAAAGGGGAGAGAGCGGTGAAGCAGGGAGGTGAGGGTAATTATGACGACGCGTCTAGAAACAACACGACTTATCGGGACCGCACCCACATGTGCAACCGCCCATGCCCACATGCCTAGGGTTGCATCGCTCGGGCCTGGCTCCACAAAAACTGCTGATTTAAGTGTTCTCCTGGATACAGGCCCAAAGATGATTTAATGTTCGTACTATGCAAACCCAACAATGAATGCGGGTAATCAAACGGGTCATTTTCTTCTCACGCGGGCCCGGCTGAGACTTACGCAGCCTACCAAACACGTACTTACTGTTTGGGTTGCCGGTTCATGAATGATGGGCAGGCATGGCCGGCCGCGAGTGGGCTCGTGTCGCCTCGGCTCTGCCCATATGAACAGCCGGTCGCCTGCGCCGTCGCGTCGGCGTCGGCGTCAAACAAAATACATCGCCGACGGTACTTGCGGAGGACACGTAGTAGTCGAGCAAAGCAGCTAGGCAGTATGCTAGTGGGGGAATCGGAGTGGCGACGTCGCGGAAAGATCACTCGCCATTCGCTACTCGTGAACGGCCGGCTGCACGTACGGCCAGCCGAAGAGAAGAGTTGTTGGCTGGCTTGCCTACTTGGAAGTCTCTGGCCGGTTAAAGTTGTGCATGCGTGCATGGCTATTTTTTATTGGTCGATCGAGTTCGTCTTGTATCCGCTTTGGTCGTGAGCCCTGACGCAATTTTCCACGCGCGCATGCTCAGCAGGGGAAGCGATCGAGCGAGACGTACGAGCAGATCTGATTTCCTGGCACGATATGGATCGGATCCCATCAGCGTGCGCTGTTGTCAAAGATTCATATCACGGGCTTCCGATTGCATGCAAACCGGCGGCATCCGTAGTACTACTAGTACGTACGTATGACTGGAGCTGCCTGCCATTGCGCCTCAAGTGACTGCATCGTCTTGTGAAACGGACGGCCGGGCGGTCTTGATCATTTCCATCTTGGAACCTAGCAAGCCAGCTCACGTGGGCATTGTATAATCCAGTGCAAAAAACAAATAGGAAGATCTAACTGCGACGACTCCCGGGGAAGATCTTCCCTTGGGATCCACGGCAAGCTGGCGCCCAAGAGATCGATCGCAGCCGAAACAGGTCGGGTTCGACGAGACGGCAAGAACAACCCAAGGAAGATTATGTTGCTCCACTATTACAGTCGGTCCCCTTTAATATCCAATTCAAAAGATCTCTAGTGGGAAAACGCTGGAACTCACACCATACACTGGAAATTATCTACGACTGGTAGTTTTTTAGTGAAATCTATATATTTGAATTTAATTGGCTCTGGGCCAATTTCGAGATCCCTTCATATCTGAAAGAGTAAAAGTTTCCTTTAGAATTAAAATCTTCATATGGTTTGTCCACAAGGGAGTTATTTTGACAAAAATAACTTGGTAAAACGAAGGTGGGTAGGTAGCTCCAGATGTTGTGTTTGTGACCAGGATGAAACTATACAACATCTCTTTCTCGAGTGCCCGTTGGCAAAATTACTATGGCGCACAATACATATAGCCTTCAACATTAGCCCTTCAACTTACATTAACACGTTATTTGGGACGTGGCTAGATGGAATGAAACCAAATATGGCGAGACATATTCGGATAGGGATATGTGCACTACGTTGGGCTATATGGAACAAAAGAAATGATGTAATCTTTAACCGGAAAAACTTTGTCAACTTTTTGCATGTTATTTATAGAGCCAGTACTTGGATCTGTACGTGGTCGTTACTCACTCATGCGGACTCCAGGGAGCTTTTGGTTACTAGTTGCAACTGGTGGGAGACGGTAGCACGGGTTATTTTCAACCGATTTGGATGGCGAGCTAATAATAGGCTAGGTGTATAGGCATCGTAGCCTGTTGCTATCTTCGCTGGTTGTGGCTTCTTTTATTTTCCTTTTTGTTAAGCTCCGTTTGTGAGCCAGATTTGAATTTTAGACTTTGTTCCGCACTTTGTTTAATAATATGGTTGCATGCATCTTTCTGATGTAGAAGCCGGGGGTTATTCTCCTTTTCCAAAAGAAAGTGTCCAAAGCATGCTGACGAACAATACAATATATTTCTTGCGAGTGGATGAACAGTACACATCAAGGACTCGAGGCGATGCCCTCGTCGATCTATGCTAAGACAGAGACCTGACGTACCCGAGGAGTTGGAAGTGAAAATGGACGAAACTGGCCCTTTTTCGAAACTTCAACACAAAATGGCCCTAATCTGAAAATATTTTCGAAACTGGCCTTTTTGCATGACGCCCGGGGCTAGGGCGCCGTGCTAGATAGCATGACGCCCGGGGCTAGGGCGCCATGCTATTTGGCATGATGCCCTAGCCCGGGGCGCCACGCTACACGTCGCTACCATGGCACCATAGGCCGGGGCGTAATGCTATCTAGCATGGCGCCCCAGCCACGGGCGTCATGCGAAGACGGGCCAGTTTTAAAAATCTTTCAGATTGGGGTCATTTTGTGTTAAAGTTTTAGAAAAGAGCCAGTTTCATTGATTTTCACGAGTTGGAACAGAGTGTTGTGCTGGCAATGTGTGACACTATAAGTGGTTATAGTAAAATAAAACCTCAACATTGCGATGAAACGAGTCCTGATTGCGAATGTGTGACACTATAAGTGGTTATAATAAAATAAAACCTCAACATTGCGATGAAACGAGTCCTGATTGCGTCCTTGTAGATTTGCATGTCATCAGCATTGTTCGTTAGCGATGTATATTGTTCTACAAGTCATCAAGTGGGCAGTGGAGGATGACACAGCATACAGTGTGCATGCATGCAAGCTTTCACCAGGCTCTAGATTGATCGGCACTAGCTATCTTAGCTAGAGGCACGCAATTTCGTCGTAGCCGTACGGCGTGTCAGCCTGCTGCTGGCGACATTCGAATCTATTCCTTCCGTTTCAAAATAGAGGACTCCTATATATTTTAAAACGGAGGGAGTAGCCGTGAGCTGTGTGTGTTCGGCTTCAGTGCGCCTAATATATTCTATAACCAACCAACCAATCGATTATCGATACTTGTAAAGCCAGACGGTCCAAAAGAAAATTCGATCCCCTAGGAACTTACGCCTTTCAGTTTATGCAGGCCAAGTATATATAAGCACGTGAGATTTCTGGAATTGTGATCTACTCCTATATATTTCTAGGGACATATGCCTAGCTTTAGTCCAGGAAAAACTTTTGCAAACGGCCGGGAATCCAAATCTAGTCCGTCCTGCTGGGCTGCTGCTGGCCTCCTTCCCACACAACGGACGCAAACCTTATTAGTCGGCAAGGTACCTTAAACGAATGTCCGTCTTGCTGGGCTGCTGCTGGCCCTCTCGCGTTGCCTCCCCCGCGGGTGACTCGGGAGGGCTCAGCCGCCGCCGCCTAGTCCCTTCAGCGCCCCTCTCCTCCAGTGGCGGATCCAGGATTTGAAGTTACCCAGGGCGGAGTTTAAAGCAAACGAAAAATCGAAGCCACAATATTATGTAGGAGTAATAACACAATCAAGAAAATTAATTGACCAAGACTATGCATTCAGGCAAGACAATGAACAAATGAATTGTTCAATATAGTTTCATTCTCAAGAACTAGGCGAAAAATATATTTAAACGCAAAAAAACATATAAAGTTTAACTTGAATTGCCGCCGCTGAATCTTCCATGATTTAATCCAAAATCGTTAATCTTCAAGTCCCTTAGGTACCTGTAACATGTAAAAACAATTAGATTAATCTAAATCATAGGATAATATGACACTTGTAAGTTGTTCAAACAAAATATAAGACACGTCTGTACCACTAAGTTGTAGTTATACATCAGGGATTTGGTAGATGGACTGTATGACCCTTTAGGCCATGAAAATGGTCTATAATCTGATCCTTGGTGCAGACCTAGATCGCGCTGGCGCCCGGCGCCACATCAAGGCGGCGAGGCGGCAGGGTAGGGCTGGCGTGATCGCGTGAGGTGGGGCGGGACGAACTGGATGGAACTGCGTACAACAACTAATGGGCTCATCTATTGTTTTTCATTGGGCCATCTCACGTGTACAAGAAGAATGGGCTGCGTACAACAACTAATGGGAACTCGACTGGCCCATCTCCAAATTTTTAACGAATCGTTACCTGGGCTGTCTCCTGATGAATCGTTTCTTTCTTCTTCCCTCGTCGTGCCTACCTCACGAGACCTTCGAAGTTCGCTTTCATGGTGGCCACCGGCCGGAAAAAGTACGGGGGTACCCTAGGTTCTCAAAATTTACCCAGGGCGACCGCCCCTACATGACCCCTCGCTGGATCCGCCCCTGCTCTCCCCCTCCGTCGCTGCCGATGGTCGGCGCCGGGCAAACCCCGTGCGTGCGACGGCGGCGGCGGAGGGTCTCTCCTCCCGGTCCCGGATCAGCAATGGCGCGGGCATCCTGATCCGCAGGGTGCGGCCCTCCCGACGGTGTGGCGGATCCTGGAGGCGGCGGACTCGCGGCGGTGCACGAGTGCCCAGATCCATGGGTGTGGGACTCCCGGCAGCGTGCGGGCTCCCGATGGCGGCGGGATCGATCGACGGCGGGCTTGGGGGATGATGTCGGCCGCGCGGTGCCGGATCTCGTCGCTCGTGGCGGATCTCGCCACTCCGGTCTTCGTGGAGGAATCTGGACCGGGGGCGGCGGCCCCGCTAGGCATGGCGACGGCGCCCTCGGCTGACGACGTTCGCGGGGGGTGGATGGACGGCGTCTTGACCGCGTGGTCGGTGAGTCGCCGGTGGATCTCCTCCGCGCTGCAGGCTCTCTCCCGCTGCACTTGGTGGCTTACAATCGCGGTCGTCGGCCTCGGTGCGTTCCACTAGTAGAAAAAGGGTCAAATGTCAAGCACATTAGTGCCGGTTTGCTTTTGAGCCGGCACTAATGTGTGCATTAGTGCCGGTTCCAACGGCTAGCCGGCCGCTTTCATTAGTACCGGTTCGTGGCCGACCTTTAGCACCGGTTCGTGCCACGGACCGGTACTAAAGTGAGTGGTGGCAGGATGTTGTCAGTCCGGGGTCCCTCCAGCACCTTTAGTACCGGTTCGTGGCACGAACCGGTGCTAAAGGTCGTCCTACATAAACCCTTCGTCCACCCGAGCTCGCTCTGTTCTTCCCCTTTCCCCTCTCCTCTCTGTTCTTCCCCTCTTCCTCTCGAGTTCATCACATATTTTGCCCAAAATTTGTCAAGATTTGAAGGCCCTCATCCATTCAAATGATCACAAAGGTTAGCAACTTTGTCCTTTCATCTCTCATTGCTAGATTAGCTCTTGCAATGCTTTGTATAGTGATGAATTTATGAGTTTAGTAATTTGGGAGAAAATATATGTGCTAGTATTTGATTTATATGCAATTTAAGGTCAAAAATAACACTTAGTTTGCATATGTAGGTGTGGTTTACTTAGTGCCTTCTAAATCTCCGTCGTAACCACAGTCGATCACCCGCACCGTTCCGTCGCCGGCACCAGCTTGTGGTGAGCCTCTTGTTCATGAATGTTTTACATTACCAAATTGATGTTTGTGTGATTTGGATATATAGTTACTCGTATAATTATCTTACCCGTACGTTGTTTGTTATACATAGTGCCATGGTTTTGATATCCGTCCCTGTCGGTCCTCGTCCTTGTTATGATTCAGATGTGGTATATTCTCTTTTAAAACTAGTTGTTGCATTTCGTGTTTATGATAAATTATGCCCATCAAGTTGACATAGATATTTTTGTCTAGGAGGTTTGTGAACCGGAAATTCCAACCGACCCTATTGTCGAGAGGTTAAATTTAATTGAAAGAGAAAACGAGTATTTGAAAGAAAAATTGAAAAGAATTGAGGGGGAGAAGATGGAATTGGAGTTGCATGTTGCCGATGTCGTCGATGATCACAAGATCAAGATGGAGAAAATGCGCTTGAAGATTAGAAAGATTAGAAAATATGCCATTGATAGTGAGGCTTGGTATCATTTTGCTGTTGGATCAATTGTTACCGTAGTTGCGATCTTGATCGCATTTGTTGTTGCCTTTAAATTCTTTAGTTAGAGAGTTATTTGTTTGTTGCATTTAAGTCTTGTATGAACTTCATGTATGAACTTTATGAAGGAAATATGCCCTAGAGGCAATAATAAAGTTATTATGTATTTCCTTATTTCATGATAAATGTTTATTATTCATGCTAGAATTGTATTAACCGGGAAACATAATACATGTGTGAATACATAGACAAACATAGTGTCACTAGTATGCCTCTACTTGACTAGCTCGTTAATCAAAGATGGTTGAGTTTCCTAAACCATAGACATGAGTTGTCATTTGATTAACGGGATCACATCATTAGGAGAATGATGTGATTGACTTGACTTGACCCATTCCGTTAGCTTAGCACTTGATCGTTTTAGTATGTTGCTATTGCTTTCTTCATGTCTTATACATGTTCCTATGACTATGAGATTATGCAACTCCCGTTTACCGGACGAACACTTTGTGTGCTACCAAACGTCACAACGTAACTGGGTGATTATAAAGGTGCTCTACAGGTGTCTCCAAAGGTACTTGTTGGGTTGGCGTATTTCGAGATTAGGATTTGTCACTCCGATTGTCGGAGAGGTATCTCTGGCCCCACTCGGTAATGCACATCACTATAAGCCTTGCAAGCATTGTAACTTATGAGTTAGTTGCGGGATGATGTATTACGGAATGAGTAAAGAGACTTCCCGGTAACGAGATTGAACTAGGTATTGAGATACCAATGATCGAATCTCGGGCAAGTAACATACCGATGACAAAGGGAACAACGTATGTTGTTATGCGGTTTGACCGATAAAGATCTTCGTAGAATATGTGTGAGCCAATATGAGCATCCAGGTTCCGCTATTGGTTATTGACCGGAGACGTGTCTCGATCATGTCTACATAGTTCTCGAACCCATAGGGTCCGCACGCTTAAACGTTCGTTGACGATGTAGTATTATATGAGTTATGTATGTTGGTGACCGAATGTTGTTCGGAGTCCCGGATGAGATCATGGACATGACGAGGAGCTCCGGAATGGTCCGGAGGTAAAGATTCATATATTGGATGATATGGTTAGGCCAAGGGGTCAGGCCCACGGGGCTATAAGTCGGTGCAAAAGGAGTTTTGCGGAGGCCAGGGGGCCAAACGCCGGAGACCCTGGCGTCTGGCCCTGGGCCAGACGCCGAGGCCCATGGCGTCTAGATCGACGGCATGTGATGTTTATCTTTTATGCATCTTGATTTTGATTGCATGTGATGTTTATCTTTTATGCATCTTATTTTGCTTAGATCGACGGTAGCATTATAAGATTATCTCTCACTAAATTTCAAGGTATAAGTGTTCTCCCTGAGTATGCACCGTTGCGAAAGTTCTTCGTGCTGAGACACCACGTGATGATCGGGTGTGATAGGCTCTACGTTCAAATACAACAGGTGCAAAACGGTTGCACACGCGGAATACTCAGGTTAAATTTGACGAGCCTAGCATATGCAGATATGGCCTCGGAACACTGAGACCGAAAGGTCGAGCGTGAATCATATAGTAGATATGATCAACATAGTGATGTTCACCACTGAAAACTACTCCATCTCATGTGATGATCGGACATGGTTTAGTTGATTTGGATCACGTGATCACTTAGATGATTAGAGGGATGTCTATCTAAGTGGGAGTTCTTAAGTAATATGATTAATTGAACTTAAATTTATCATGAACTTAGTTCTGGTAGTATTAGCATATCTATGTTGTAGATCAATAGCTCGCGTTTAGCTCCCCTGTTTTATTTTTGATATGTTCCTAGAGAAAAACTATGTTGAAAGATGTTAGTACCAATGACGCGGATTGGATCCGTGATCTGAGAATTATCCTCATTGCTGCACAGAAGAATTATGTCCTTAATGCACCGCTAGGTGACAGACCGATTGCAGGAACAGATACAGACGTTATGAACGTTTGGCAAGTTCGATATGATGACTACTTGATAGTTTAGTGCACCATCCTTTACGGCTTAGAATCAGGGCTTCAAAGACATTTTGAACGCCACGGAGCATAAGAGATGTTCCAAGAGTTGAAATTAGTATTTCAGACTCATGCCCATGTCGAAAGGTATGAGACCTTTGACAAGTACTTTGCCTACAAGATGGAGGAGAATAGCTCAGCTAGTGAGCATGTGCTCAGAATGTCTGAGTACTACAATCACTTGAATCAAGTGGGAGTTAATCTTCCAGATAAGATAGTGATTGACACAATTCTCTAGTCACTTACTAGAACTTCGTGATGAACTATAATATGCAAGGGATAACGGAAATGATTCCCAAGCTCTTCGTGATGCTGAAATCAACGAAGGTAGAAATCAAGAAAGAGCATCAAGTGTTGATGGTTAACAAGACCACTAGTTTCAAGAAAAGGGCAAAGGGATATAAGGGGAACTTCAAGAAGAATGGCAAGCAAGTTGTTGCTCAAGTGAAGAAGCCCAAGTCTGGACCTAAGCCTGAGACTAAGTGCTTCTACTGCAAAGGGACTGGTCACTGGAAGCGGAACTGCCCCAAGTATTTGGCGGATAAGAAGGATGGCAAAGTGAACAAGGGTATATTTGATTACAGGTTATTGATGTGTACCTTACTAGTGTTTATAGTAGCCCCTGGGTATTTGATACTTGTCCGGTTGCTAAAAATTAGTTACTCGAAACAGGAGTTACAAAATAAACAGAGACTAGTTGAGGGTGAAGTGACGATGTGTGTTGTAAGTGGTTCCAAGAATGATATGATCATCATCGCACACTCCCTATACTTTCGGGATTAGTGTTGAACCAAAATAAATGTTATTTGGTGTTTGCATTGAGCAGGAATATGATTTGATCATGTTTATTGCAATACGGTTATTCATTTAAGTTAGAGAATAATTGTTATTCTATTTACATGAATAAAACCTTCTATGGTTATACACCCAATGAAAATGGTTTGTTGGATCTCGATCGTAGTGATACACATATTCATAATATTGAAGTCAAAAGATGCAAACCTAATAATGATAGTGCAACTTATTTGTGGCACTGCCGTTTAGGTCATATTGGTGTAAAGCGCATGAAGAAAATCCATGCTGATGGGCTTTTGGAATCACTTGATTATGAATCAGTTGATGCTTGCGAACCATGCCTCATGGGCAAAGATGACTAAAACTCCGTTCTCCAGAACAATGGAGCAAGCAACTGATTTATTGGAAATAATACATATTGATGTATGCAATCCGATCAGTGTTGAGGCTCACGGCGGGTATCGTTATTTTCTGACCTTCACAGATGATTTGAGCAGATATAGGAATATCTACTTGATGAAACATAAATCTGAAACAGTTGAAAAGTTCAAAGAATTTCAGAGTGAAGTGGAGAATCATTGTAACAAGAAAATAATGTTTTTCTGCGATTTGATCGCGGAGACGAATATTTGAGCTACAAGTTTGGCCTTCAATTAAAACAATGTGGAATAGTTTCACAAACTCATGCCACCTGGAACACCACAGCATAATGGTGTGTCCGAACGTCATAACCGTACTTTATTGGATATAGTGCAATCTATGATGTCTCTTACCGATTTACCACTATCGTTTTGGGGTTATGCATTAGAGACAGCTGCATTCACGTTAAATAGGGCACTATCTAATCCATTGAGATGACACCATATGAACTATGGTTTAGCAAGAAACCTAAGCTGTCATTTCTTAAAGTTTGGGGTTGCGATGCTTATATGAAAAGTTTCATCCTGATAAGCTCAAACCCAAATCGGAGAAATCTGTCTTCATAGGATACCCAAAGGAGACAGTTGGGTACACCTTCTATCACAGATCCGAAGGCAAGACATTCATTGCTAAGAATGGATCCTTTCTAGAGAAGGAGTTTCTCTCGAAAGAAGTGAGTGGGAGGAAAGTAGAACTTGATGAGGTAACTGTACCTGCTCCCTTATTGGAAAGTAGTTCATCACAGAAATCTGTTCCTGTGACTCCTACACCAATTAGTGAGGAAGGTAATGATGATGATCATGTAACTTCAGATCAATTTACTACCGAACCTCGTAGGTCAACCAGAGTGAGATCCGCACCAGAGTGGTATGGTAATCCTGTTCTGGAGGTCATGTTACTAGACCATGACGAACCTACGAACTATGAGGAGGCGATGATGAGCCCAGATTCCGCATAATGGCTTGAGGCCATGAAATCTGAGATGGGATCCATGTATGAGAACAAAGTGTGGACTTTGGTTGACTTGCCCGATGATCGGCAAGCCATAGAAAATAAATGGATCTTTAAGAGGAAGACGAACGCTAATAGTAGTGTTACTATCTACAAAGCTAGACTTGTCGAAAATGGTTTTTGACAAAGTTCAAGGTGTTGACTACGATGAGATTTTCTCACTCGTAGCGATGCTTAAAGTCTGTCCCAATCATGTTAGCGAATTGCCACATTTTATGAAATCTGGCAAATGGATGTCAAAACTACATTCCTTAATGGATTTCTTAAAGAAGAGTTGTATATGATGCAACCAGAAGGTTTTGTCGATCCTAAAGGTGCTAACAAAATATGCAAGCTCCAGCGATCCATCTATGGACTGGTGCAAGCATCTCGGAGTTGGAATATACGCTTTGATGAGTTGATCAAAGCAGATAGTTTTATACAGACTTGCGGTGAAGCATGTATTTACAAGAAAGTGGGTGGGAGCACTACACCATTTCTGATAAGTATATGTGAATGACATATTGTTGATCGGAAATAATGTAGAATTTTTTGGAAAGAATAAAGGAGTATTTTAAAGGAGTTTTTCAAAGAAAGACCTCGGTGAAGCTGCTTACATATTGAGCATCAAGATCTATAGAGATAGATCAAGATGCTTGATAAGTTTTTTCAATGAGTACATACCTTGACAAGATTTTGAAGTATTTCAAAATGGAACAGTCAAAGAAAGAGTTCTTGCCTGTGTTACAAGGACTGAAATTGAGTAAGACTCAAAGCCTGACCACAACAGAAGATAGAAAGAGAACGAAAGTCATACCCTATGTCTCAGTCATAGGTTCTATAAAGTATGCCATGCTGTGTACCAGATCTATTGTATACCCTACACTGAGTTTAGCAAGGAAGTACAATAGTGATCTAGGAGTAGATCACTGGACAACGGTCAAAATTATCCTTAGTGGAATAAGGATATGTTTCTCGATAATGGAGGTGACAAAAGGTTCGTCGTAAAGGGTTACGTCGATGCAAGTTTTGACACTGATCCAGATGACTCTAAGTCTCAATCTGGATACATATTAAAAGTGGGAGCAATTAGCTAGAGTAGCTCCGTGCAGAGCAATGTTGACATAGAAATTTGCAAAATACATACGGATTTGAATGTGGCAGACCCGTTGACTAAACTTCTCTCACAAGCAAAAACATGATCACACCTTAGTACTCTTTGGGTGTTAATCACATAGCGATGTGAACTAGATTATTGACTCTAGTAAACCCTTTGGGTGTTGGTCACATGACGATGTGAACTATGGGTGTTAATCACATGGTGATGTGAACTATTGGTGTTAAATCACATGGCGATGTGAACTAGATTATTGACTCTAGTGCAAGTGGGAGACTGAAGAAAATATGCCCTAGAGGCAATAATGAAGTTATTATGTATTTCCTTATTTCATGATAAATGTTTATTATTCATGCTAGAATTGTATTAACCGGGAAACATAATACATGTGTGAATACATAGACAAACATAGTGTCACTAGTATGCCTCTACTTGACTAGCTCATTAATCAAAGATGGTTGGGTTTCCTAAACCATAGACATGTGTTGTCATTTGATTAACGGGATCACATCATTAGGAGAATGATGTGATTGACTTGACTTGACCCATTCCATTAGCTTAGCACTTGATCGTTTTAGTATGTTGCTATTGCTTTCTTCATGTCTTATACATGTTCCTATGACTATGAGATTATGCAACTCCCGTTTACCGGACGAACACTTTGTGTGCTACCAAACGTCACAACGTAACTGGGTGATTATAAAGGTGCTCTACAGGTGTCTCCAAAGGTACTTGTTGGGTTGGCGTATTTCGAGATTAGGATTTGTCACTCTGATTGTCGGAGAGGTATCTCTGGGCTCACTCGGTAATGCACATCACTATAAGCCTTGCAAGCATTGTAACTAATGAGTTAGTTGTGGGATGATGTATTACGGAACAAGTAAAGAGACTTGCCGGTAACCATATTGAACTAGGTATTGAGATACCGACGACCGAATCTCGGGCAAGTAACATACCGATGACAAAGGGAACAACGTATGTTGTTATGCGGTTTGACCGATAAAGATCTTCGTAGAATATGTGGGAGCCAATACGAGCATCCAGGTTCCGCTATTGGTTATTGACCAGAGACGTGTCTCGGTCATGTCTACATAGTTCTCGAACCCGTAGGGTCCGCACGCTTAAACGTTCCTTGACGATATAGTATTATATGAGTTATGTATGTTGGTGACCGAATGTTGTTCGGAGTCCCGGATGAGATCACGGACATGACGAGGAGCTCCGGAATGGTCCGGAGGTAAAGATTCATATATTGGATGATATGGTTAGGCCAAGGGGTCAGGCCCACGGGGCTATAAGTCGGTGCAAAAGGAGTTTTGCGGAGGCCAGGGGGCCAAACGCCGGAGGCCCTGGCGTCTGGCCCTGGGCCAGACGCCGAGGCCCATGGCGTCTAGGACAGACGCCAAGGATTGTGGCGTTTGGTCCTGGAGTCCGAGTGGGACTCTTGCCTTTCGGGCAAAACCGACTTTGAGGAGGCTTTTACTCCAAGTTTCGACCCAGGGCTCAACATATAAATAGAGGGGCAGGGCTAGCACCAAAGACACATCTGTTGGGGATCGTAGAAGAATTTTAAAATTTTCCTACGCTCACCAAGATCCATCTATGGAGTGTACTAGCAACGAGGGGAAGGGAGTGCATCTACATATCCCTGTACATCGCGAGCGGAAGCGTTCCAATGAACGGGGTTGATGGAGTCGTACTCGCCGTGATCCAAATCACCGATGACCGAGTGCCGAACGGACGGCACCTCCGCGTTCAACACATGTACGGAGCAGCGACGTTCTCCTCCTTCTTGATCCAGCAAGGGGGAAGGAGAGGTTGATGGAGATCCAGCAGCACGACGGCGTGGTGGTGGATGTAGCGGGGTCTCGGTAGGGCTTCGCCGAGCTTCTGCGAGAGGGAGAGGTGTTGCAGGGGAGGAGGGAGGTGCCCAAGGCTGTTGTTGCTGCCCTCCCTCCCCCCCTTCATATAGGCCCCCTGGGAGGGGGGGCGCCGGCCTAGAACCCATCTGGAGGGGGGGCGGCGGCCAGGGGGGTAACTTACCCCCCAAGTCAAGTGGGGCGCCCCCCCACCCTAGGGTTTCCAACCCTAGGCGCAGGGGGGAGGCCCATGGGGGGCGCCCCAGCCCACTAAGGGCTGGTTCCCTTCCCACTTCATCCCATGGGGCCCTCCGAGATAGGTGGCCCCACCCGGTGGACCCCCGGGACCCTTCCGGTGGTCCCGGTACAATACCGATAACCCCCGAAACTTTCCCGGTGGCCGAAACTGGACTTCCTATATATAATTCTTCACCTCCGGACCATTCCGGAACTCCTCGTGACGTCCGGGATCTCATCCGGGACTCCGAACAACTTTCGGGTTTCCGCATACTCATATCTCTACAACCCTAGTGTCACCGAACCTTAAGTGTGTAGACCCTACAGGTTCGGGAGACATGCAGACATGACCGAGACGCCTCTCCGGTCAATAACCAACAGCGGGATCTGGATACCCATGTTGGCTCCCACATGTTCCACGATGATCTCATCGGATGAACCACGATGTCGAGGATTCAATCAATCCCGTATGCAATTCCCTTTGTCAATCGGTATGTTACTTGCCCGAGATTCGATCGTCGGTATCCCAATACCTTGTTCAATCTCGTTACCGACAAGTCTCTTTACTCGTACCGCAATGCATGATCCCGTGACTAACGCCTTAGTCACATTGAGCTCATTATGATGATGCATTACCGAGTGGGCCCAGAGATAACTCTCCGTCATACGGAGTGACAAATCGCAGTCTCGATCCGTGCCAACCCAACAGATACTTTCGGAGATACCCGTAGTGTACCTTTATAGTCACCCAGTTACGTTGTGACGTTTGGCACACCCAAAGTACTCCTACGGTATCCGGGAGTTGCACGATCTCATGGTCTAAGGAAAAGATACTTGACATTGGAAAAGCTCTAGCAAACGAAACTACACGATCTTTTATGCTATGCTTAGGATTGGGTCTTGTCCATCACATCATTCTCCTAATGATGTGATCCCGTTATCAATGACATCCAATGTCCATAGTCAGGAAGCTTACTAGGGACACCTTGTGGTCTATGTATTCACACATGTATTACGATTTCCGGATAACACAATTATAGCATGAACAATAGACAATCATCATGAACAAAGAAATATAATAATAACCATTTATTATTGTCTCTAGGGCATATTTCCAACAGTCTCCCACTTGCACTAGAGTCAATAATCTAGTTACATTGTGATGAATCGAACACCCATTGCGTCCTGGTGTTGATCATGTTTTGCCCTAGGGAGAGGTTTAGTCAACGGATCTGCTACATTCAGGTCCGTATGTACTTTACAAATATCTATGTCTCCATTTTGAACACTTTCACGAATGGAGTTGAAGCGACGCTTGATATGCCTGGTCTTCCTGTGAAACCTGGGCTCCTTCGCAAGGGCAATAGCTCCAGTGTTGTCACAGAAGAGAGTCATCGGGCCCGACGCATTGGGAATCACCCCTAGGTCGGTAATGAACTCCTTCATCCAGACTACTTCCTGTGCTGCCTCCGAGGCTGCCATGTACTCCGCTTCACATGTAGATCCCGCCATGACGCTTTGCTTGCAACTACACCAGCTTACTGCTCCTCCATTCAAAATATACACGTATCCGGTTTGTGACTTCGAGTCATCCAGATCTGTGTCGAAGCTAGCGTCGACGTAACCCTTTACGATGAGCTCTTCGTCACCTCCATAAACGAGAAACATATCCTTAGTCCTCTTCAGGTACTTCAGGATATCCTTGACCGTTGTCCAGTGTTCCATGCCGGGATTACTTTGGTACCTTCCTACCAAACTTACGGCAAGGTTTACATCAGGTCTGGTACACAGCATGGCATACATAATAGACCCTATGGCCGAGGCATAGGGGATGACACTCATCTTTTCTATATCTTCTGCCGTGGTCGGGCATTGAGCCGTGCTCAATTGCATACCTTGCAATACAGGCAAGAACCCCTTCTTGGACTGATCCATATTGAACTTCTTCAATATCTTGTCAAGGTATGTACTCTGTGAAAGACCAATGAGGCGTCTTGATCTATCTCTATAGATCTTGATGCCTAATATATAAGCAGCTTCTCCAAGGTCCTTCATTGAAAAACACTTATTCAAATAGGCCTTTATACTTTCCAAGAATTCTATATCATTTCCCATCAATAGTATGTCATCCACATATAATATGAGAAATGCTACAGAGCTCCCACTCACTTTCTTGTAAACACAGGCTTCTCCATAAGTCTGTGTAAACCCAAACGCTTTGATCATCTCATCAAAGCGAATGTTCCAACTCCGAGATGCTTGCACCAGCCCATAGATTGAGCGCTGGAGCTTGCATACTTTGTTAGCATTCTTAGGATCGACAAAACCTTCCGGCTGCATCATACACAACTCTTTCTTAAGGAAGCCGTTAAGGAATGCTGTTTTGACGTCCATCTACCATATGTCATAATCATAGTATGCGGCAATTGCTAACATGATTCGGACGGACTTCAGCTTCGCTACGGGTGAGAAAGTCTCATCGTAGTCAACCCCTTGAACTTGTCGATAACCCTTAGCGACGAGTCGAGCCTTATAGATGGTCACATTACCATCCGCGTCCGTCTTCTTCTTAAAGATCCATTTGTTTTCTATGGCTCGCCAATCATCGGGCAAGTCAGTCAAAGTCCATACTTCGTTTTCATACATGGATCCTATCTCGGATTTCATGGCTTCTAGCCATTTGTCGGAATCCGGGCCCGCCATCGCTTCTTCATAGTTCGAAGGTTCACCGTTGTCCAACAACATGATTTCCAGGACAGGGTTGCCATACCACTCTGGTGCGGAACGTGTCCTTGTGGACCTACGAAGTTCAGTGGCAACTTGATCCGAAGCTTCATGATCATCATCATTAACTTCCTCCCCAGTCGGTGCAGGCACCACAGGAACATCTTCCCGCGCTGCGCTACTTTCCGGCACGGAAGGGGTGACTATCACCTCATCAAGTTCCACTTTCCTCCCACTCAATTCTTTCGAGAGAAACTCCTTCTCCAGAAAGGACCCGTTCTTGGCAACGAAGATCTTGCCTTCAGATCTGAGGTAGAAGGTATACCCAATAGTTTCCTTAGGGTATCCTATGAAGACGCATTTCTCCGACTTGGGTTCGAGCTTTTCAGGTTGAAGTTTCTTGACATAAGCATCGCATCCCCAAACTTTTAGAAACGACAGCTTAGGTTTCTTCCCAAACCATAATTCATACGGTGTCGTCTCAACGGATTTCGACGGAGCCCTATTTAAAGTGAATGCGGCAGTCTCTAAAGCATAGCCCCAAAATGAGAGCGGTAAATCGGTAAGAGACATCATAGATCGCACCATATCCAATAGAGTGCGATTACGACGTTCGGACACACCATTGCTCTGAGGTGTTCCAGGCGGCGTGAGTTGTGAAACTATTCCACATTTCCTTAAGTGTGTACCAAACTCGTGACTTAAATATTCTCCACCACGATCTGATCGTAAGAATTTTATTTTTCTGTCACGTTGATTCTCAACCACACTCTGAAATTCCTTGAACTTTTCAAAGGTTTCAGACTTGTGTTTCATTAGGTAGACATACCCATATCTACTTAAATCATCAGTGAGAGTGAGAACATAACGATATCCTCCGCGAGCCTCAACACTCATTGGACCGCACACATCGGTATGTATGACTTCCAATAAGTTGGTTGCTCGCTCCGTTGTTTCGGAGAACGGAGTCTTGGTCATCTTACCCATGAGGCATGGTTCGCACGTGTCAAATGATTCGTAATCAAGAGACTCCAAAAGTCCATCTGCATGGAGCTTCTTCATGCGCTTGACACCAATGTGACCAAGGCGGCAGTGCCACAAGTATGTGGGACTATCGTTATCAACTTTACATCTTTTGGTATTCACACTACGAATATGTGTAACATCACGTTCGAGATTCATCAAGAATAAACCATTGACCAGCGGGGCATGACCATAAAACATATCTCTCAAATAAATAGAACAACCATTATTCTCGGATTTAAATGAGTAGCCATCTCGAATTAAACGAGATCCAGATATAATGTTCATGCTCAAAGCTGGCACTAAATAACAATTATTGAGGTTTAAAACTAATCCCATAGGTAGATGCAGAGGTAGCGTGCCGACGACGATCACATCGACCTTGGAACCATTCCCGACGCGCATCGTCACCTCGTCCTTTGCCAGTCTCCGCTTATTCCGCAGTTCCTGTTTTGAGTTACAAATATGAGCAACGGCACCGGTATCAAATACCCAGGAGCTACTACGAGTACTGGTAAGGTATACATCAATTACATGTATATCACATATACCTTTTGTGTTGCTGGCCTTCTTATCCGCTAAATATTTGGGGCAGTTGCGCTTCCAGTGACCACTTCCCTTGCAATAAAAGCACTCAGTCTCAGGCTTGGGTCCATTCCTTGGCTTCTTCCCGGCAACTGGCTTACCGGGCGCGGCAACTCCCTTGCCGTCCTTCTTGAAGTTCTTCTTACCCTTGCCCTTCTTGAACTTAGTGGTTTTATTCACCATCAACACTTGATGTTCTTTTCTGATCTCCACCTCCGCTGATTTCAGCATTGAATATACCTCGGGAATGGTCTTTCCCATCCCCTGCATATTGAAGTTCATCACAAAGCTCTTGTAGCTTGGTGGAAGCGACTGAAGGATTCTGTCAATGACCGCGTCATCCGGGAGATTAACTCCCAGCTGAGACAAGCGGTTGTGCAACCCAGACATTCTGAGTATGTGCTCACTAACAGAACTATTCTCCTCCATTTTACAGCTGAAGAACTTGTCGGAGACTTCATATCTGTCAACCCGGGCATGAGCTTGGAAAACCATTTTCAGCTCTTCGAACATCTCATATGCTCCATGCTTCTCAAAACGCTTTTGGAGCCCCGGTTCTAAACTGTAAAGCATGCCGCACTGAACGAGGGAGTAATCATCAGCACGTGATTGCCAAGCGTTCATAACGTCTTGGTTCTCTGGGATTGGTGCTTCACCTAGCGGTGCTTCTAAGACATAATCTTTCTTGGCTGCTATGAGGATGATCCTCAGGTTCCGGACCCAGTCCGTATAGTTGCTGCCATCATCTTTCAGCTTGGTTTCTCTAGGAACGCATTGAAGTTGAGGACAACGTGGGCCATTTGATCTACAAGACATATTGTAAAGATTTTAGACTAAGTTCATGATAATTAAGTTCATATAATCAAATTATTCAATGAACTCCCACTCAGATAGACATCCCTCTAGTCATCTAAGTGAAAACATGATCCGAGTTAACTAGGCCGTGTCCGATCATCACGTGAGACGGACTAGTCAAGATCAGTGAACATCTCCATGTTGATCGTATCTTCTATACGACTCATGCTCGACCTTTCGGTCCTCCGTGTTCCGAGGCCATGTCTGTACATGCTAGGCTCGTCAAGTTAACCTAAGTGTATTGCGTGTGTTCCGAGGCCATGTCTGTACATGCTAGGCTCGTCAACACCCGTTGTATGCGAACGTTAGAATCTATCACACCCGATCATCACGTGGTGCTTCGAAACAACGAACCTTCCCAATGGTGCACAGTTAGGGGGAACACTTTCTTGAAATTATCATAAGGGATCATCTTACTTACTACCGTCGTTCTAAGCAAATAAGATGCAAAAACATGGTAAACATCACATGCAATCAAATAGTGACATGATATGGCCAATATCATTATGCTCCTTTGATCTCCATCTTCGGGGCACCATGATCATCTTTGTCACCGGCATGACACCATGATCTCCATCATCATGATCTCCATCATTGTGTCTTCATGAAGTCGTCACGCCAACGATTACTTCTACTTCTATGGCTAACGCTTTTAGCAACAAAGTAAAGTAAATTACATGGCGTTATTCAATGACACGCAGGTCATACAAAATAATAAAGACAACTCCTATGGCTCCTGCCGGTTGTCATACTCATCGACATGCAAGTCGTGATTCCTATTACAAGAATATGATCAATCTCATACATCACATATATCATTCATCACATCTTCTGGCCATATCACATCACATAGCACTTGCTGCAAAAACAAGTTAGACGTCCTCTAATTGTTGTTGCAAGTTTTTACGTGGTTTGTAGGTTTCTAGCAAGAACATTTTCTTACCTACGTATGACCACAACGTGATTTGCCAATTTCTATTTACCCTTCATAAGGACCCTTTTCATCGAATCCGTTCCGACTAAAGTAGGAGAGACAGACACCCGCTAGCCACCTTATGCAACTAGTGCATGTCAGTCGGTGGAACCTGTCTCACGTAAGCGTACGTGTAAGGTCGGTCCGGGCCGCTTCATCCTACAATGCCGCCGAAACAAGAAACGACTAGTAGCGGCAAGAAGAATTGGCAAACTCAACGCCCACAACTGCTTTGTGTTCTACTCGTGCATAGTAACTACGCATAGGCCTGGCTCATGATGCCACTGTTGGGAATCGTAGCATAATTTAAAATTTTCCTACGCTCACCAAGATGCATCTATGGAGTGTACTAGCAACGAGGGGAAGGGAGTGCATCTACATACCCTTGTAGATCGCGAGCCGAAGCGTTCCAATGAACGTGGATGACGGAGTCGTACTCGCCGTGATCCAAATCACCGATGACCGAGTGCCGAACGGACGGCACCTCCGCGTTCAACACACGTACGGAGCAGCGACGTTCTCCTCCTTGTTGATCCAGCAAGGGGGGAGGAGAGGTTGATGGAGATCCAGCAGCACGACGGCGTGGTGGTGGATGTAGCGGGGTCTCGGCAGGGCTTCGCCGAGCTTCTGCGAGAGGGAGAGGTGCTGCAGGGGAGGAGGGAGGCGCCCAAGGCTGTTGTTGCTGCCCTCCCTCCCCCCCTTTATATAGCCCCCCTGCGAGGGGGGGCACCGGCCTAGAACCCATCTGGAGGGGGGGCGGCGGCCAGGGGGGTAACTTACCCCCCAAGTCAAGTGGGGCGCCCCTCCACCCTAGGGTTTCCAACCCTAGGCGCAGGGGGGAGGCCCATGGGGGGCGCCCCAGCCCACTAAGGGCTGGTTCCCTTCCCACTTCAGCCCATGGGGCCCTCCGGGATAGGTGGCCCCACCCGGTGGACCCCCGGGACCCTTCCGGTGGTCCCAGTACAATACCGATAACCCCCGAAACTTTCCCGGTGGCCGAAAATGGACTTCCTATATATAATTCTTCACCTCCGGACCATTCCGGAACTCCTCGTGACGTCCGGGATCTCATCCGGGACTCCGAACAACTTTCGGGTTTCCGCATACTCATATCTCTACAACCCTAGCGTCACCGAACCTTAAGTGTGTAGACCCTACGGGTTCGGGAGACATGCAGACATGACCGAGACGCCTCTCCGGTCAATAACCAACAGCGGGATCTGGATACCCATGTTGGCTCCCACATGTTCCACGATGATCTCATCGGATGAACCACGATGTCGAGGATTCAATCAATCCCGTATGCAATTCCCTTTGTCAATCGGTATGTTACTTGCCCGAGATTCGATCGTCGGTATCCCAATACCTTGTTCAATCTCATTACCGGCAAGTCTATTTACTCGTACCGCAATGCATGATCCCATGACTAACGCCTTAGTCACATTGAGCTCATTATGATGATGCATTACTGAGTGGGCCCAGAGATACCTCTCCGTCATACGGAGTGACAAATCGCAGTCTTGATCCGTGCCAACCCAACAGATACTTTCAGAGATACCCGTAGTGTACCTTTATAGTCACCCAGTTACGTTGTGACGTTTGGCACACCCAAAGTACTCCTACGGATCCGAGAGTTGCACGATCTCATGGTCTAAGGAAAAGATACTTGACATTGGAAAAGCTCTAGCAAACGAAACTACACGATCTTTTATGCTATGCTTAGGATTGGGTCTTGTCCATCACATCATTCTCCTAATGATGTGATCCCGTTATCAATGACATCCAATGTCCATAGTCAGGAAACCATGACTATCTGTTGATCAACGAGCTAGTCAACTACAGGCTTACTAGGGACACCTTGTGGTCTATGTATTCACACATGTATTACGATTTCCGAATAACACAATTATAGCATGAACAATAGACAATCATCATGAACAAAGAAATATAATAATAACCATTTATTATTGCCTCTAGGGCATATTTCCAACAACATCAAGAAACACCAAGCCGTATGCCGGCAACCCCGTCCCCTCTAGTTTATCCTCCATCATAGTTTTCGTAGTGCTTAGGCGAAGCCCTGCGGAAATTGTTCTTCACCAACACCGTCACCACGCCGTTGTGCTGCCGGAACTCATCTACTACTTCGCCCGTCTTGCTGGATCAAGAAGGCGAGGACATCATCGAGCCGAACGTGTGCAGAACTCAGAGGTGCCGTGCGTTCGGTACTTGGATCGGTCGGATCGTGAAGACGTACGACTACATTAACCGCGTTGATAAACGCTTCCGCTTTCGGTCTACGAGGGTACCTAGAAAATACTCTCCCCTCTCGTTGCTATGCATCACCATGATCTTGCGTGTGCGTAGGATTTTTTTTGAAATTACTACGTTCCCCAACACTTTATGTATGAACTTGTATTAATTTGGTCTTTTGGGTGTTGTGTAATGAAGATGAGCCGACAATGGATGTACGATGACCAATGCTCTCCCGAGTTCATTAATGGTGTGCAAACTTTTCTGCTTGCGGCTGAGGCAAACAAGCGGGCGGATGGTTTTATGCCTTGTCCATGTTTAGTCTGTAAGAATGATCACAATTACTCTACGTCAAGAACCATTCACGTCCACCTATTAAGTCCAGTTTCATGCCCCACTATAATGTTTGGACCAAGCTCGGAGAAAGAGGGGTTATGATGGAAGACAATGAAGAAGAAGAGGACGACGACAACTATCCTGGCCATGGGTTCCCTGAATACGATGATCCAACAATGGGGGAAGAAGCTGAGTCGGCAATGCGGGAAGAAGCTGAAGAAGAGGCATCAGATGAGCCCGCTGATGATCTAGGTCGGGCCATTGCCGATGCAAAGAGAAACTGCGCAAGTGATTTGGAGAAGAAGAAGTTGCAGCGCATGTTAGAGGATCACAAGAAATTGTTGTACCCGAATTGCGAAGCTGACAAGAAAAAGTTGGGCACCACACTAGAATTGCTGCATTGGAAGGCAGAGAATGGTGTATCTGACAAGGGATTTGGAAAGTTGCTGGTAATGATAAAGAATATGCTTCCAAAGGACAACGAATTGCCCGAGAGTACGTACGAAGCAAAGAGGGCTGTCTGCCCTCTAGGGTTAGAGGTGTAGAAGATACATGCATGCCTTGATGACTGCATCCTCTACCGCGGTGAGTACGAGGATTTGAATGCTTGCCCGGTATGCGGTGCATTGCGCTATAAGATCAGGCGCGATGACCCTGGTGATGTCGAGGGCGAGCGCCCCAGGAAGAAGATTCCTGCCAAGGTGATGTGGTATGCTCCTATAATACCACGGTTGAAACGTTTGTTCCAAAACAAAGAGCATGCCAAGGCGATGCGATGGCACAGAGAAGACCGTAAGAAAGACGGAAAGTTGAGAGTACCCGCTGACGGGTCGCAGTGGAGAAAAATCGAGAGAAAGTACGGGAAGGAGTTTGCAGATGATGCAAGGAACGTATGGTTTGGTCTAAGCGCAGATGGCATTAATCCTTTTGGGGAGCAGAGCAGCAACCATAGCACCTGGCCTGTGACTCTATGTTTGTATTACCTTCCTCCTTGGTTGTGCATGAAGCGGAAGTTCATTATGATGCCAGTGCTCATCCAAGGCCCTAAGCAACCCGGCAACGACATTGATGTGTACCTAAGGCCATTAGTTGAAGAACTCTTACAGCTGTGGAATGGAACAGGTGTACGTGCGTGGGATGAGCACATGGGGGAAGAATTTGACCGAAAGGCCTTGCTGTTTGTGACCATCAATGATTGGCCTGCTCTCAGTAACCTTTCAGGACAGACAAACAAGGGATACCGCGCATGCACGCACTGTTTGGATGATACCGACAGTATATATTTGGACAATTGTAGGAAGAATGTATACCTGGGACATCGTCGATTTCTTCCGAGCAGGCATCCCGTAAGAAAGAAAGGCAAGCATTTCAAAGGTGAGGCGGATAACCGAACGAAGCCTCGCCACCGTACTGGTGCTGATGTACATGATATGGTCAAGGATTTGAAGGTAGTCTTTGGAAAGGGTCCTGGCGGACAACCTGTTCCGAATGACGCTGACGGACGCGCACCCGTGTGGAAGAAGAAATCTATATTTTGGGACCTGCCCTATTGGAAAGACCTAGAGGTCCGCTCTGCAATCGACGTGATGCACATGACGAAGAATCTTTGCGTGACTCTGCTTGGCTTCTTGGGCGTGTATGGGAAGACAAGAGATATACCTGAGGCACGGGAGGACCAGCAACGTATGCATGGAAAAGACGGCATACATCAGGGTCATGCCAGCTACGCTCTTACCAAAGAAGAGAAGGAAATCTTCTTTGAATGCCTGCTCAGCATTAAGGTACCGTCTGGCTTCTCGTCGAATATAAAGGGAATAATAAACATGGCAGAGAAAAAGTTCCAGAACCTAAAGTCTCATGACTGCCACGTGATTATGACGCAACTGCTTCCGGTTGCATTGAGGGGGCTTCTACCGGATAACGTTCGATTAGCCATTGTGAAGCTATGTGCATTCCTCAATGCAATCTCTCAGAAGGTAATCGATCCAGAAATCATACCAAGGTTAGAGAATGATTTGGTGCAATGTCTTGCCAGTTTCGAGTTGGTGTTCCCACCATCCTTCTTCAACATCATGACGCACGTCCTAGTTCACCTATGTGAAGAGATTAACGTTTTGGGTCCTGTATTTCTACACAATATGTTCCCCTTTGAGAGGTTCATGGGAGTCTTAAAGAAATATGTTCATACCGTGCTAGGCCAGAAGGAAGCATCTCCAAGGGCCATGAAAATGAGGAGGTCATTGAGTTTTGTATTGACTTTATTCCTGACCTTAAGCCGATTGGTGTTCCTGAATCACGGCATAAGGGCAGACTGGATGGAAAAGGCATGCTAGGAGGGAATCAAAAAATATGTATGGACGGATATTCTCTCACTGAAGCACACTACACAGTTCTACAGAATTCCGCCTTGGTGGCTCCATATATGGACGAACACAAGCATTTTCTACGCTCCAAACAGCCGGAGCGGTCTGATGACTGGATTACACGTGAACAAACCTGGAGTTTCGCCGGCTGGTTGCAGACACGTACTATGCATGACGCCTCTATTGAAGATGACCTGTACTCGCTGTCCCAGTTACCATCTTCGAATATAATGACTTTCAAAGGGTACGAGATAAATGGTAATACATTTTACACGATCGCCCAAGATAAGAAGAGCACCAACCAAAACAGTGGTGTCCGCTTTGATGCAACAACCAAGACGGGAAAGGAAACATATTATGGTTACATAGAGGAGATATGGGAACTTGACTATGGACGTGGTTTGAAGGTCCCTTTGTTTCGGTGCAAATGGGTCAATATGACACGAGGCGGGGTAACGGAAGACCCGCAGTATGGAATGACAACAGTGGATCTCAACAATCTTGCGTATGCAGACGAACCATTCATCCTAGCTAATGATGTGGCACAAGTTTTCTATGTGAAGGATATGTCTACCAAGCCGAGAAAAAGAAAAGAAAAGGAAGCGAATGCATCATACGATGAGCCAAAGCGCCACATAGTTCTTTCTGGGAAGAGAAACATCGTGGGAGTGGATGACAAGACAGACATGTCAGAAGATTATGAAAATTTTGATGAAATTGCTCCATTCACAGTGAATATTGATCCGAGCATCCAGTTAAATGATGAAAATTTTCCATGGCTACGGCGCAAAGGGACACACGCGAAGAAAAAGTTTCACACCTAAAGATCTGGGATGTGATCGGCTTCACTATCATCACTTTCTTTTGTGTTTCACACCCAGGAGGGAATCTCTGTAATAGTTAGGGTAGTTATGTGTTTTGGCATTTGAAACGCGGAGAAATTTTATGTGCAAACAAATTCTTTCATCCATTTACTGATTTTTTTTCCAGCTAAATGACCCTGAAATATAAAAGCATTTCAAATGAACTCAGAAAAGGTTGAAAGTTGGCATGGTATCATAATTTCACCCACATAGCATGTGCAAAAAAGTAGAGAGGGTTACCGCAAAAACTGGATGCACTTTGTGTACAAAATGGACAATCTCTTTCGAAGTATCAGGGTTTCGGACGAAAACTCATCCGTTACAAAGGCATTTCATTTTTTTAAATAACCTAAGCATTACCAAATCGAATATAATGATAAAACACACTAATATTAAACATAAGGAAAAAGAATCACTGAAAAATCTATTTTCAAAGTTAAGTTATTCACAAACTAGTGATTCACACAAATTTCAAATAATTCAAAATGTAAACTATTCAAATTTGTAAACTACCGGCACTAATAGAAAGTTTGTAATTTTTTGTACCTAAAGCAAAAATATTCACAAAGAAACTCTAAATACAGCAAAAAACAACTCAAAAATAAATAAAACAAAAATAAATAAAGCAAAAAAATAAGAAAATAAAAAAGCCCGCCTACTGCGCCACAGCGGCCTGCATACGACTAGAAACCCAACCTGTTGTTGGGCCAGGATGCAGGCCCGCAAAGGCCCAGTAGGCCCACAGGGTAGCACAGAACATTTAAGCCCAGTAGGCCTGCTTTGGAGAGGAGCTCGAGAGAGCTACCGCACTGGGGCTTATAAACCAGTGCGGACGCCCCTCGGCTAGCGAGGTGGGACTAAACATGACGCACCGCACCTGTGCCAGCGCACCACCTTTAGTACCGGGTGCTGGCTCAAACCGGTATTAAAGGGAGGGTATTTAGTATCGGTTGGAGCCACCACCCGGTACTAAAGGTGGGCGCTTCCCGCCGCTTGGCCTGGCCAAAATTGACCTTTAGTACCGGTTGGTCGCTCCAACCGGTACTAAAGGCCCATCCTATAGAAGAAAACACTGCAAAAAATTTAGTTTCTCATCTGCTTCTTCTCCTCTGCCCCGTCGCCCACCGCTCCCCGTCGCCGCCCCCGTCGCCACCCCTCGTCGACGCCCCCGTCGCCGCCCCGTCCCCGTCGTCGCCGCCCCATCCCCGTCGTCGCCGCCCCGGCCATCCCCGTCGCCGCCCCGTCCCCGTCCCCGTCGTCGCCGCGCCCCGCCCCGTCGTCCCCGCCCGGCCCGTCACCGCCCCGTCCCCATCCCCGTCGTCGCCGCCCCCCGTTGCCTCACCTCGCCGGTGAGCTCCTGCCCCGGCCGCCATGTCCACACACACACACACATTGTTTTTTAGTTTTTTAGTTATAAATTTTTTCTGTTTTTTAGTTATAGAAATGTTAGAAATTTTCATGTTTTTTAGTTATAGAAATATTAGAAATGTTATAGAAATGTTAGTTATATAGAAATGTTATAAATTTTTCTGTTTTTAAGTTATAGAAATATTTATAGAAATGTTAGCAATTTTTCTGTTTTTTAGTTATAGAAATATGAGAAATGTTATAGAAATGTTAGTTATATATATAGAAATGTTAGAAATTTTAGAATTAGTTTTAGTTAGATGAATTAGATTAATGTCAAATTGTTAGAATTTGCATATAGAATTTTAGTTATCACAATCCAATCATTTTAAAAAATGTTACTTTTTACGGGTATATAGTATTTGTTCTCGACGATGCCCGGCCCGCATCCTCGTCGTCGACCCGTTCGCGACGACGTCCGGCTGACCCATGTCCGGCATTGGGCTCCGCCAGGCTGGCACTGGGAGGTGCTACCTGAAGGGGCGCGCCGCTTGGTGAGGAACCCGGCCTCGGGTCCCGTCGTCGACCCTGATCTCCTTTGGTGGCGTTCGTGTGGGAAATCCTGAACACCCAGGAAGAACACGAGGCAAGGGCGTTATTCCCTAGTATGAGGGCTTTTCAGAATGGAACGACGACTACAGGACCCGTGCAAGAAAGAAGATGGAGGAGGAGAAGAAGAGGAAGCTAGAGGAGGAGCAGAGGAAGCAGGACGCGGAACGCCTTCAAGGCCTAGAAGCAAGGCACTCGGACTTGGCACTCAAATTCCAGCAGCAGCAGCAGATCGACTCACTTAGCCAGGAAAGGGGGTCTCAGCAGCGGCAGCAGCAAGCGGATGATCATCCAGCATTGGATAGTACCGTCCCATCCATGCCGAGAAGCAGCGTTGGTTCCGCCCCGGGCGACTCACTACTGGATACATACCCTGTGGATGACATCATAGAGAACACTAACTGTGAGCTACACTTCAAAAATGAAGAACATATCCATGAAGGTGGCGGACGCCATTGCTTTTACAGTTACACCCGAAGCAACCTTCCATTGCGCCCCGATTCCAGCGGGCAATGCTCGTGTCTTGGTTGATGAGGTGGTGGACCCATATTCGGGGCTAGAGCTTGACATTCCTGGAGGTGACGACGAGCACACACTGGGAGAGGCCATACATCGTATCATCCTATGGAGAAAGGATTGCATCATCTTTCGAAGTCCACCGACACCGTGTCTGCCGACTCCTCCTCGAAGTCCGCCACCGTGTTAGCAGACTCCCGCTCCTCCAAGTCCATGAACGCGTGAGCAGACTCCTGCTTCAAGTCCGGCACAGCGTCAGGCCACTCCTCCTGTTTCAAGTCCGACACCGTGTCAGGCCACACCTCCTGCTTCAAGTCCGGCACAGCGTCAGGCCACACCTCCTGCTTTAAGTCCGGCACAGCGTCAGGCCACTCCTCCTACTCCAACTAAGCCACGTCAGCTGTCTCCGCCGCCTAAGCAATCGCAGAAGAGACACGACGCAGCTATGGTGCGTAGCGGTACGAGTCGAGGTAGTACAGGAAGTACAGGCGGAGACAAGCGATATAAATATGGTCCAAGCAGCCTCGCTCCTCTTCCTCCGAGGCCTTACGACATGACCGAGGAGCAAAACGATGCAATAGTGCGGGCCGAAGTGGACGCTCATTTTGGACCGAAACCAGCAACGCCGCCGAAGGAGAAAGTGCCTGAGGAAAAGATTGACCACTTCATTCGTATGGCTAGACCACCAGCTCCCAAGCCTGTTGACTCAAACTATGAGCGCCAAATCAGGAAGGCACATCGAGCATGACTACAGAAAGAAGCGAGCTCGAGCTCGAGCCAACAAGCAGCTGTCAAAAAATGCGGGAAAACCGTTCCCCAGCTGGGAGAACAGGCGGCGCAATCGACCCCCCCCCCCCGCTTGTTGTGCCAACAACACATGAGAGTACGCGCGTCCAATATTATTGTGGGCAAACCGTTTACGTTCCCGAGCAGGGCGATGTGGTAATAACCGAGCAGCATATAATGCAGGCTGAAATGATCAAGATCACTGTTGGACAACTCCTTGATATCGAGCCCATGTCTCCGCTTAGAGAGGAGGAAATAAAACAGAAATATGTCCGGGGCCAACCTTTGGTCGAGCCCAAGGAGGTTAAGAACATCCCAACGAGAATGTATGAATTGCATGATTGGTACATGAAAATTACCAAGATTTCCAATCGAGAGTCCCTCATGGTGCAAGTCGAGGAAGATCATTACTTCAATAAGAAAGCTCTGTCCGTTGAGTATTCAGAACTATTTCAGTTATTCAATCAAGATGCACTCGACAAATCTATCGTCAGTTGCTATTGTCTGTAAGTGATTTCTTTTTGTAATTTAAGTCTCAAGCTAGCTCTAGTGCTCATTGATTGATCATTAATTACCTATAATTATATATCCTCACTATTTATTCTTTTCTGTGGTATTATGCAGGATGAAGATGTATGAAATGGAAAAAGCTGGACGCTATGGCATTGGGTTCATTGACCCAAATACCGTTAATGAATACACATGGAAATTGGAATGGTGTAGACAAGATGTAGAAAAAACATGGTAGAGTTCTTGAAGCGCCTCAATAGCAATGAAGATATACTACTTCCTTACAACTTCGAGTGAGTCACACTGTCTTGTACTACAAATTCTGTTTTTGCTTACTAGCTAGATGTTAATAAGTGTATAGGGTTTAGGGTTATAGTTGATTAGTGTTATGCACATGCCCGCTTAATTTATACATGCAAACGTATGCGCATGCAGCTTCCACTGGATCTTGTTAGACATTAAAGTTGACGAAGGAAAAGTCGAAGTACTGGACTCACTACTTAAAAAAGATAGTGACTACAGCATCGTGAAGGGGATAGTCGACAGGTTATTTCAATCATTATTAACTATATCTCGGCCTATTTAGTTCGTCATTTCCTGATATGAACTTTTTTAATAACCCCTTTATTAATTTTCTTTGCCGGCGGGCAGGGCTTGGGCAAAGTACATCAAGGTGACTCCAGGAAAATGGCGACAAAAGCTATGTTGGTATCGACCCAAGGTAAGTAATTAAGTAGTACTAGCTAGCTAGCTACCATCTCTTTAATTCTTGTTTTAATACCATTAATTAATTAACATGCTTGATTAATTATTATCTGATTAAATTCTATTCTCGTAAAGGCCCTAAAGCAGGCGCCGGAGACTGAAGTGTGTGCATACTACGTTTGCGAGAACATTCGCATGATGGCGTCCGAAAGGAGCAGATCTGATAGACAGGACTGGGTACATTTGCCAGAATACTATTCACAAATCTTACATGATTGTCGATATCTAGTCGCACAACTAATACACATGCATATTGATCTCCTTCTTAACAGTTCAAAGATGTGCGGGACCAGCTCCTACCAATAGAGCGCATACGAGCACTTCAAGAGAAATAGTGGGATTTTTGCTCGACCAGGTCATAGATCCCAAAGGAGAATACTATTACCCGCTACCGCCCCCATGAAACACTTGTCATCGTGCTCCGAAGGCACCAAGGCAACATGTAGGAGAAATTGTAAATATATACATGTGTATGTGTGAATAATTAATGGTGGTTGTGAGACATTCGATTATATATATATGATCGGTTCTACGATTTATATATATGCATAACGTGTACAATATGTAGTATCGTAAAATACCAGCAAAAAAAAGAATTAAATGGAAATCACAAAATTAATGGAAAAATAAAAATTAAAACCAAACCCCCCCCCCCCCAACATTTAGTACCGGTTGGTGCTACCAACCGGTACTAATGGTCTACCAGCACCCGGGCCTGGCTCGTGCCACGTGGTGGCACTTTAGCGCCTGTTCGTGCCGAACCGGTAGTAAGGGGGGGGGCTTTAGTCTCCACTCTTTAGTGCCGGTTGCAGAACCGGCACTAAAGGCCCTTACGAACCGGCGCTAAAGCCCGGTTCTGCACTAGTGTTCGCGGGGGCTGGTAGAGGTGACATCGGACCGGAGGAAACTCTGAATGACTCATTCATCCCGACGGTGGAGACGACCAGGGTCGCCGTTCTCCTCCTTGCAGGCGCCGTCGAGGTCCCTGCCCTCCACCCCGATCCCATGCCCGGTTAAAAACCCTAAATCTCCTTAGATTGGGCGGCGGCGGCACTGTGTGTGTCGTACCCTTCTTGGAGGCGCCGTCTGGGGCGTTTGGGTGCTCGGTTTGAGGAACTGCAGGCGGAGGGGATGGGACCAGTGGCAACAGGTGGTGTTTCGCGTCGGAGGAGCGGCGTGGCATCTGGCGCGTCGACAACGGCGGGTCTCAGCGGCATGGAGCAGCGGGGTCTCGCCGGTGGGCGTGTGATGATGGACGAGCGCGGGATGGTGGCGTTGTCTGGCGTCGTGGTGGCGTCGACGACAGCTAGACCGGGCAAGGTAAATGCAGCAGTGCAGCACTGAAGATAGATTGGTGGCAGGTGGCTGCGGCGGCCTCATACCCGGCAGGCGTCCTGGTTGAGGAGTGCGCTGGACTGGTGGGTGCCCTATACCCGGCAGACGTCCTGGTTGGGACCTCAGGTCTTAGATATTAACTTTGGCTGCGAGGTCTGTTTGGTATTAGGCGCAGACTATCGGCATCCCTACATCAACTGGATAGGAGTAGCGACAGATGTTGTCTAAACGGTGACCTGTTGTATGACATTGTAAGGTCTTGTGTGAATAATTAATAAAGTGATTGCATGCATCGTCGAGATGCAGAGGCCCGGGGTCGTCCTTCTTTTCTAAATAAAAAATAAAAATCTCCTGTTTCTATAACAGATCGCTTTACAAAAGCAGAATGCTAGCCCTAGCCGCGATTCCCTCCGGATAAGATCAATTGTTCCTCTTGTGAACAAGCCCGGCAGCTTCATCTAGTATTGTGTTAGCTGTGTGGCAAATGCATGCCAACACCTGCATGTTATGGTAGTGATCGAATAACTTTGCTTTCTTGCAGACGCATGCAGATAATATTTGCATATGTGTGCTCCTGTTAACTTCTTGGCGGGAATTCCAGATAGGAATCGAGAAAGTAGTTAAGTATCTGAGGACGACCGTACAATTTGGCTTTCTGCACCAATAGACATATGAATGCTTCTTATAAACACACTCGCAACAAATGATTGGTTGGACATGACTGGGTCAGGGACTACATGCATTAGTACCATATATGCCCGCTTTGGTCCCGCAAATCTCCTCAACATTTCCCATGCACATCTGCAACTTCAAAAGAAAAAAAATCTCAAAATAAAATCTGAACCAAACGATATAGAGTATATATTTGAGCAGTCTCATCATCTAATCCCTGCACCAACCAGCCTAACTTTCTCGGCATCTCCTTTTTTGGGAAATCAATCATCGCTTCCATACCACTGTCATCCATCCATCCTCCGGGAAAGTTGGAAGAGAGACGGCCGAGGAGACAAGAGCCATGCGCCGTTTTGATGGTGGATCTGCGGCCCATGCGCCGTTGGCGTGCAGCAGTAGGGCCGTTCCCCACGAGGAGGGCTCTGGATAACCAAGCCACTATATCTAACGAAGTTTACCCTTCCAGGTTTCACCACTTGTTTGAAAGTGACTTCAAAGTGTGTGGCTCGCAGGCACGTGTATTTTGTTTGGGATGGGGGGTGTAGAAATTCACTGTGAGTTTAGTTTCCCAGCCTAAATTTTTTGAACGTGATTTGTTTTTCGTTGGGTGTGCATAGCGATTTTGCCCACGATCCTGTCGGGGTGGACGAGTTCGTTACGTGCATGTGTAGAGTTGTGGTTGCATGCACTGCCTTCTTTAGTTGAGATCCTGATTTGTTGGCTGCTGCATGTGGACCGGACACGTGATGGGACCACGTGTTTGCATGCAGATTTGCGTGTGATATGGAAGTCCATCGCCACTAAAATCGTTCGTCCTCGATGTTTCTCGACGCTGCTTGCTGCGAAATTTCTGGAGCCATTCTTCGGCTATAAATAGGCCGCTGAGCGTGCAATCAATGGACCTGCACAGGCCTCCTCGCTCGCCTTCCCGCGCGGCTCCTTGACGCCTGGATTCTACCTCTTCAGGCGCATCCAGGGCTGAACTGGCCCGCCCTCGGAGGCGGCGGAGAGCGGGGAGGCCGGCGCAGTTTGGCAGGAGAGGTCGGTCGCCGGAGGTGGAGCGGCGCGTAAACATGAGCGACTTCTCTCGCCGTCAACATGGAGTGCGCCGGACCACGCGCCGCGCGGGGGCACGGTGGGCCGGGGCAGCGCGACGAGGAAGTAGTGCCGCCCTGGCCGGAGCAGCACGTCGTGCTCGAGCGGGTGTGCGCGGACGCCGAGCTGCTTGACCTGCTCGGACTCGAGCAGCTGGAAGCCCGGGTGGTTGCGCAGCATCGCGCCCGTGTACGCCGGCGGAAGGCGGTGCCGTCCAGTTGTGTCTCCTTGGCGCCATTACGCCGGCCGCCGACGCTGTTGCCCATTGCCTACAGGCTGCTGCTCCTTCCTCCCACGCCACGCTTTCCTCCCGGCGGCGTCTGTGTTCTTTGTTGTCTTTCGACGCCTTCTCTCTTCTTCCCTTCCCTTGGTGGTGTGTGAGGTGAGGTGAGGCAGGGCGTTCGTTTGGCTCGCGCATTGCTCTTTGCGGTGTTCGTGCGTGTGGGGTGTGGGAATTTAAAACGGGCGAGCGAAAAAGGGTCTGGTTAGTGGAAGGCTTAGCTAGCCGACCTCCATTCCCGAAGAAGCTATTCTGTCTGTGCGCTGGCTCAGGACTCCATGGCCGAAGCGCGTGCCCTGCGACCTATGGCTCAGGACTCCATGGCCGAAGCAAGCTACCGCCCGCAAAGTGTTATTGATTTTCCCAGACGCCTTCTTTCTGATCTATTTAGCAGGATTACTAGACTAGAACGGAAAAGTTTCATGCACTACTCACACAAATCCCATCAGCTAAATTTTTTTGTTTTGTCAAGGTGAGTACGCAGATAATAATGTGCTCTTAGCTGGGGTCTTTCTCTTCCGGTGATTTTTTTTTTTGGCTTACATACTAGATTTTACCATTAATGGTGACCGTATGCAGATTGTTAGCGTTGTATCACTAGCAGTGTATGATGTTTTTTCTTTTGTTTGGTCGACAAGATGAGTAGATGATACGCATAAGCACCGCGTTCTTAACTAGGGCCTCTCTCTCGACATGCAAACAATCTTTGACCAACACATGCAAACCAATTTTTTAAAGCAAACCAACGGGCGAAGAACAAGACCACCGCATGCAAAGTGTAATCCAAACAGCAAAGGAAGCAGACTACCGCATGCATGCAGAGATAAAAGCCAAACAGAACACTGCCAAGGACGTAGGCAAATCAGACAGCAACCATGCAACCCATGTACAATCAGAAGGAATGTCCCGAATCTAATAATAATCGTTGCAGCCACCCATGAAGCGTATATCCCCTATTTTTCCAAACTATGCACGTGTTCGTATCCAATTAGCTGATTTTTTTTTAAACGGAGGCAAAAGCTTTGCCTCATCTCATTAATAAAGAAGAAGAGAGTAACCAGGTCACAAGAGGGTCATTACTCCTCCACAAATGAAAGAAAACAGAGCTACTCTCGCGGCATCAATGATCCCAAGTGTTTAGCCCCGACCAAGACCCAATTTTGGGCCTCTACTTTGATGCCCGCGAACACGGTTGTTGGCATAGAAGATTTCTTCTGGAACACCCTCGCATTTCTCTCTTTGCAAACCTCCCAGGATACAAGCGATATAAGTGAGGATATGGCCTTTTTCCGATTAGCTGATTTAAGGCTGTTCAAGTTGGCCCTGCAGGGAGCACATCTGGAGTCACCACAAAATCACCATCAACGACCATAACTATTATGTACTTGGAAGTGGCAGAAGAGAAACTCCTTACATCACAGGGAAAGGCACGAACAAGAACACGGCAGTTTAACATGACACGCCAACAGGTAACCACCTACCAGAATGAATTTGCAAAACAAGTTAACAAGAATTCTAGCAAAAATATGTGAGAACTTCTTCGATGTGATACCGCTCTACATGTACCCCTAGCGCCCACATAGTAAAGATCCTATTATTACATACACAAGGCGCCAAGCCACCTGTGGGCCGGAGGCAACAATTCGCAAAAGCTCTTTATCACTTCATCATGGGCATTAATCCTGCGGGAGACTATAGATGATCTAATCAAGCAATAATAATCAATGTTTCTTTCATCTTACTGCAGTAGAGTCGTGCCATGTTTGGCAAGAATAGATGATCCCTATCAACAGATGTATGGGCATGTGTTTCGCTCTTTAGCAACATCCAACATGCATGATGCCAATAAATTCATTTCTTCCTACTTATTTTCCTAAGTCCACATTTTTTTACGTACAATGATCTGCTATCTTAAATTGATAATATTAATTATAAATAGTAAACTCAATCCATACGACCACACCGTATCAATGGGTGCGGCGTGCCGCCGCGCGGGCTATGCTAGTAAGATACGAGAGCAGGGACACTACGAGGAGCAATGGCTCTACTAAGGCCAACTCCACCGCGCGATCCCAAACGGACGTTCGTTTTGTCCGGTTTCTGTCCGTTTGGATAGGGCAATGGGGTCGTGTTCGGGCGTGTCCTGGGATGCGGTGGCCGTGCGCCCAGCGCGCTGCCGCATCCGTTTGCCCCATCCTGTCCGTCAGGGCCAAAAAATGCCCATATTTTCATCAAAACTAGTTTGCACGTCCAAATATTTGTCTGAAAATTAAAATAGTTTTACAACCCAATTGAAATTTTCTTTAATAAAATAGTTTTACAACCAAATCGAAATTGTCTTGACTGAACATAAAATGAATCAATATATCTATTGGTTGCCAATGTGATCCCACACGTGCTCAACCAAGTCATTTTGAAGATTCAAATGAGTGTGCCAATCACGCATCTCACGGTGGAATTGGACAAACTGTTCAAATGTGGCCGGGTCTTGGTGCAGGGGCTCAATATTTTCACCTTGATAATCAAATCCTTGGTCGAAGATACTCTCATCACGCTCGTCCTCGACGATCATGTTGTGCATGATCACACAAGCAGTCATCACCTCCCAAAGCTTCCTTTCATCCCATGATAGTGCAGGGTTTCGAACGATACCCCACCGGGATTGAAGCACACCAAAAGCACGTTCCACATCCTTTCTAGCACTCTCTTGCATTTGGGCAAATCTCTTTCTCTTCTCACCTTGGGGTTTCGAGATTGTCTTCACAAAAGTTGACCACTGAGGATATATACCATCAGCTAGATAGTATCCCTTGTTGTACTGGTGGCCGTTGATCTCAAAGTTGACAGGTGGGGAGTGGCCTTCTGCAAGCCTTGCGAAGACTGGAGAATGCTGCAGCACGTTGATATCATTGTGAGAACCTGCCATGCCGAAGAAAGAATGCCATATCCAAAGATCCTGCGAAGCCACCGCTTCTAATATGACAGTGCACGCCTTGACATGCCCCTTGTACTGGCCCTGCCAAGCAAATGGACAGTTCTTCCACTCCCAGTGCATACAATCTATGCTGCCAAGCATGCCTGGAAAGCCTCTAGCTGCGTTGGTCGCCAACAGTCTCTCTGTATCAGCGGCAATTGGCTGCCTCAAGTACTCTGGGCCAAACACCTCGATCACAGCCTGGCAGAACTTGTACATTGGCATCAGACATGTTGTCTCACTCATACGCACATACTCATCCACCAGATCGCCTGGAATTCCATATGCAAGCATGCGGATGCCCGCGGTGCATTTCTGGTAAGAGGAGAATCCAAGCTTGCCAAGGGCATCCGTCTTGCACTCGAAGTATGGGTCATGAGCAACCACTCCCTCTCGGATACGATTGAACAGATGCCTTGCCATACGAAAACGGCGACGAAATTTATCCGGCTTGAAAAGCGGGGTGTTCGCAAAGTAATCGGCATAGAGCAGGGCGTGGCCTCTCTCCCTGTTGCGGTTCAGGTTGGGAGCACGGCCAGGGACTGACCCCCTTTACCGAGGAAGCTGCCGTTGAATGTGGTCGTGAACGACCAGTGCAGCCACCACAAGATCATCATCCGACGACGAATCATCCGATGAACAAAGGAAGTGATCGAAGAAAAACTCGTCTCCATTGTCCATACCTTTGTGGGCAAAATGTCGAACACCATGCGGTCGTGGTGGCGAAGAGGCCGCGATGATCACCTCGACGCAGCAGGGGTGGTTGCCGGCCGGCTACTGGCCGCTCTGGAGCTCTTGTCGGAAGCTGCCGCGGCTGCCGTGGTACGTCGCGGGCGATCGTGTCCCCTCTGCCACCGGCAAAGACGGCGACGGCCAAACCTCCTCCGATCGACGGCCAAAACTACGGCGAAAGCGCGGGCGTGGTGGCGGCCATGTCGAGACGTGATTTGGTATGAACGGCCGGGGGCTGCGCAGTGAGGAGGCAGCTGGAGAATAGCGGCGGCGCCGGCGGCGGGGCGGGGCGGGAAGAGAGGGTGGAAGAGTTGGGAGCGGATGGACTGCTAGTGTCCCCGACAGGCGGGCCACGGGGGGGGGGGGGGGGGGGGACAAGGGCGTGCGTCGAGGCCGTCCGCGCGCGTCCGTTTCACCCCAAACCGAGTGCAAGTTTGTTCCGGGGATGGGTCGAAAACGGACGAAATCCGGACATTTGTCTGTTTGTGGCCGCGCGTCGGGCTGCGCTATTCGTCCGTTTTATCTCAAACGGACGCACCCGAACAAGATGGGGTCGCGCGGTGGAGTTGGCCTAAGTAGGAGTACGTACTGTAGCCTGGCATGTGGTCGCGCACTACGTACGTACTGTAGCCTAGCATGTGGTCTTACCGTAAGCCTAGCACTGCAGCCCTCACACGAACGCACCCAGTGGCCATGTGACATGCAGGGGCGCGATCCAAGTACATGGACACACCCATGACCCATGCATGATGGAGTGAGTGAGATTACGGTGGTACGGATATGATCGATACAGTGTCCTTTCGTCACGGGGTACTGTGGCGTTCATGTGCACGACGGGCGGCCATGCCTGCATACAATATCATGCATGCCTTGCGCACGTTTAGCTGGTTCCCGTCTTCCAGTCGAAACGTGAATTTAGATGCAGTCGAATATACCACAAGAACACAGTGATTCTTCTTCTTTTTTCGGAACGGATGCATTCTTCTTTTTTCGGGACACAAGAATTTACCTGTGCGCCATTTCTATTGTGTATATGTTTACCGCTCAGATCTTCCGCTCTCTGCTACGAAGTGGTCCACGGCGATGAGGTGCTGGCCTTTCTCTGACGAGGGCCAGCCGGTGACGCTACAGTCAACGGATTGATGGCGGATCTGCTCCCCTGCGTCGGCGGTCTTAGGGTTCTTCTTGCGGCAAGACGGTGTGTTTAACTTGAGTTTCGGAAGACTCCGTCGGAGATTTCTATTGGGTGCTTGGCGCCTTTAGATTTTTGGATCGGATGGGATTCGATTGTGTGTAGGGATGAAAACGGCACGGAAACGGACGGAACTGGGTGCTGCCATATTTGTTTTCATATTTTTTTTGCAGAAGCGGAAACGAATACAGAAACCCCAGAAACAAATACGAAAACAAATACTACCGGAAACAAACCCGAAGCGAATGCAGAGCGGACACGGAAACAAAACTGTGTGTTGACCGAAACTTAAAGCCCCCTTGAATCATGGAGAAATACAAACAAAAAACAAACAAATTGATGAAATTGTTAACATGGCTACAAAATAATATGGTTGTGTTGGTAACATTTGGTACTATTGTAGTAGTACATGACAATTCCGTATAGGGCTAGCTGAGTATGTGTGTGGTAGTAAAAGTTGGTAGTCAAATGATTCATTTTGCTCATTCTACTCATTGTGTCATTGCGTGTTGTTTGGTAGTTGAGCTACAAAGTAGCCATGGGGGCCTATATATAGTAGAAACGGAAATTCCATATAAACGGAAACAGAAAGTTCCGTTTCCACGTGTGTTCCACCGGAAAACACCGTTCCGTTTTTGTTTCCGTTTCCACATTAAAATTTCCATTTCCATTTCCGTGTTGCAAATTTCCATTTCTGCTTTCATATTTCCTCTCCGTTTCCATTTTTCCTCTGGAGAAGCGGAAACTTTCCACTCTATTTTCATCCCTAATTGTGTGCACCCCTATTTCAGCCTGTGTGGCTTCAGGACGGCGTGACGCGAATCTTCGTTGTCCGGTGACATTATGAGACATTTTGGTATTTCAATTTCCATGATGAAGATAGTGGCGGAGAACATCATGGTGGCTGAGATCCGAGGCCTAGTAATGGCGAATTGAGTCTTGGTGGCGATGAGGACTTTGCTTGATCATTCTTGACTCGTAGTAGCTGTATCGGCAAGTGGGTGCGACAGCATAGGCGGAGTACATAGTTTTAGCTTTCAGGGTGAAAAACCAAGGTCTGGCCTTAATTGGTTGTGCCTTGCAGTGACCTTGTTGAAGGCATGATTTTGAGAGCGAGGATCTTCTCCAGGATGAAAATCTAAGATCTAGGATTGAGCGATGACGGTGCTTGTGTATTGTTTCCTTCTTGGAGGCATCACTTTTGGAGAATTTGGACTCCGAATGTTGTCTAGGTGGTGGTTTGTGCTGCAGCTACAAGGAATTGATTACTGTAGTCTTTTTTTCTTCTGCTTCTTCTTCTTTTTGTCTTTTGGTTGCGTGCATCCGTAATATCTTTACGACATTACGTTGTTGCAGAGGCCCGGTGTAATTGGTATCTTCGTGGTATTAATATATTCTCGTAGTTATTTACCATGTGCATAACAAGCAAGATATAAAACAAGAAAAAGAAGAATAATAAGACAATGTGCTTTGTACCAAAAATGGTAGATCTACGTAAACCTACGGTTCCTTCCTGGGCCTCATTTGGTTTGGAGTAAACCAAAATGTAGGATTTAGAAATAGTAGAGGAAGTTGATAGGATGACACGTGTCATCCTAAGAAATTGTCTTGCCTCGTTCATATGCATAAAATAAGCTTTGAGTGGGTGTGTAGATTTCTCAAAAACACAGGAAATGAATAGCATTCCTATGAAATTTTCATACGTGTTTCCTACAAACCGAATGCATCTATAGAAAATTTTCCTCTTCGGTCTTTGTTCCTATGTTTTTCCCGTGAAAATCCTTCAAACCGAATGAGGCCCCTGAACTAACCAGACGTCCCCCCCCCCCCCCCCCCCCCCCCCCGCGTGTGGGCGTGGGCCTTTTCTTTCTTCCAACCAAACTAGGCCAAGTCAACTCGATCGTAAGTTACATAAGAATTTTTTATGTAGGTGTACTGAAGCTCGCTTTGTACTAACCGCACGCCTCGAGAAGTACGCACATACTAATCACGACACACCACTCATTCTACTCGATCGTATATGATCATGATGCATCAACTAGTTTCCTACAGTTGCATAGTACTTAGCACTTTTGGTCCCGGTTCAATGCACGAACCGGGACCAATGCGCCTCGCCCCTGGCCCATGACCACTAGTCCCGGTTTGTGCCACAAACCGGGACTAAAGGATTGGTCCTTGTTGCGGCCACAGTTTAGTCCCACCTCACCAACCGAAGGACGCTCACACCGGTTTATAAGCCCGTCCCTCTCTGCCTTGTTGAGCTCCTCTCAAAATAAAAATAGATGCCCTTATACAGGGAATTTGACCTAAATTCATAGTGAGTTTCTCTGAAATTCATAGAAATTTATTACGAATTTAGGTTGAATTTTCTCTATAGGCGCATCTATGCTCATTTTTTTATGTTGGGGTTGGCGATCTTTACAGACTTTTTGTGTGTTGAATATGCATCATTCAAAATCAGTCTCTGCTTTGAATGGTTCATTTTGAACACACAAAAAGTCAGGAGTTCAAATAAGTTCGAGAAAATGAAATCAATTTGTAACAGATGAGTTTTCGTCCGAAACTCTGATACTTCGAAAGAGATTGTCCATTTTGTTCACGAAGTGCATCCACCTTTTGCCAGGACAACCATTTTGTTAATTTTCAGAGTTCATTTGAAATGCTTTTCAATTTTAGGGTCTTATAGCTCAAAATAATTAGTAAATGCATGATAAATAACAAATGAAGTCAGAAAGGATTGAAAAATGATGATGTGGCTTTGAATGGTGCATTTTGAACACACAAAAAGTCAGGATTATTGAAATATATAAGTAGAAACAAAATAAAATAAAATTTAATAAAATTTACGAAACTAAAATTAACAAAATATTTTCTGTTCAAAACATTATAAGAAACCTCTAGTATTATTGAAACTAAAATCATATAAAATTGATGCAACTAAAATTATCGAAGTATTTTCTGTTCAAAATCATTAAAAGCAAAAATAATTTTCATAACAAACTTTTTTTGATAGAAACATTAATAGCAAAAAGAATTATCATAAAGTAAAATAAATAAGTAATTAGAAACAAAATAAAATAAAATAAATAAGTATTTTGTTGTAAGTAGAAACAAAAGAAAATAAATAAAGCAAAAAAGAAAACAAAATAACTTGGAAAAAATAAAAAAATGCCACCTACTAGGCCACCACGGCTTGAATACGACTAGAAACCCATCCATGGGCCAGGATTCAGGCCCGCAGAAGGCCCAGCAGGCCCACAGGCATAGCAGTGCAAGATTAGGCCCAGAGGCCTGCAGTTTAGAGGAGTTCAATGGAGATGGCGGGGCAGGGCTTATAAACAGGTCATGCCGCTCCTCGGCTAGCGAGGTGGGACTAAACATCCCACCGCACCGCGGCTTTGGCAGGCGCAGGACATTGGTCCCGGTTGGTGCCACGAACCGGGACCAATGCCCACCTTTGGTCCCGGTTCGTGACACTAACCGGTACCAATGCCCACCCTTTAGTCCCGGTTGGTGCAACCAACCGGGACCAAAGCCCTCTGCTTCCCTTAGGGCTGCTGAAAAGAGGCCTTTGGTCCCAGTTGGTGGTACCAGCCAGGACCAAAGAGGTGCATTTCTCCCGGTCCGTGACAAGAACCGGGACTAAAGCTTCATGTATATAAGGCACACTTGTGAAATTTTTGTTTTGCATCTTGCAGTTCCCCCCCCCCCCCGACGACGCGCGCGGAGAGGACGCCACCAGGCTGCCGGACGCCGTCGCCGTCCGCCGCCCCCGCCGTCGCCGTCGCCCCCGCCCCGGTGCCCACGCCGGCCGTCCGCCGCCCATGCCGTCGCCGTCGCCCGTGCCCTGTTCCACGCGCCCGCCCGGATCCTCTGCACGCCGACGCCGTCCGCCGCCCCCACCGTCGCCGCCCCCGCCGTCGCCCTAGCCGGCCGGCCCCGCTGTGAGCCGCCGCCGTCCCGAATCCTTTTTTTTCATTTTTTTTGTATATGTATTTTTTCCATGTATATATAGTAGTACGTGTTTAATAAAATTAGTTAGATTAGTTGAATTAGATGTTTTTTCATGTATTTTAGATTAGTTGAATTAGATGTTTTTTTGTCAATTTATGTATATATATGTTCATATTTAGAAAAAAATTGTGTTGAACTAGTTAAATATAATAGAACTAGTTAAACAAGTTTATTTTTAGTAAGTGCTTAGTAGTTGAACTAGTTGATTTAATAAAACTACTTTATTTTACTATAGAAGTAGTTTATTTTAGTAAGTACTACTTTATTTTATTTATAGTAAGTGCTTAATTAGTAGTTGAACTAGTTGATTTAATAAAACTACTTTATTTTACTATATATAGAAGTACTTTATTTTTAGTAAGAACTACTTTATTTTATTTATTTATAGTAAGTGCTTAGTAGTTGAACTAGTTGAACTACTTTATTTTAGCAAGAAAATTAATAGAACTAGTTTATTTTTTAAGTTCAAGCAATTAATCCCGCATCGACGTCGACGATGCCCATCGTGCATCCTCATCGTCGACTCGGCGGAGGAGGTCGGCTTGATCAGAGGGGCCATGTCCGGGACTGGGCTTCGCCGGGCTGGTTTTGGGAGGTGCTACTTTCCGGTGGGCGTAGGTTGGTGGGGAGCCAGCCCGTCGTTAACCCGATCCTTGTTTGGTGGCGGTCGCATGGGCCAGTGACGGTGCCGAGGCTTCCGGACACCGCGGATGTGGTACGTCACCGTGTCAGCGAGGAGGACCAGCACGTCCGTCGCTACATGGTTGCGTTGAAGGGCAGGTTCGACTATACCTGGCAGGTTCTTCAGGGATCTCACTGGAGCTATGATCCTGTGATGGTTCCGTCCCTTTGGGTGTCCACCGCCCGCGCCAATACCCGTCGGGCACTACTGTTCTAGCTGTACTAGCGATGCTATATGTATGATAGTATTCGAGGTGTATTAGTGATAATATTCGACGATGTACGGACGCATGGAGATGATGTAGTTTTGCTTATAATTGAATGCATCCTAATTTGAATACTACTTTATTTTGTGATTTGATTTTGCTTATTGAATGCTCAAAGTGGAAAACTACTCCTACTTTGAATGCTAAAATTGGAGAGCACTATGCAAGGCGTATGCATATGATTAGTTGATAGCTTATAGGGTTTTTGTTTTCGCAGAAATCTAGGAGCCCCCGGCCCCTCCATCATCCCCGCCGTCGTCCCCGTCACCGCCCCCTCCGACATCGAGGTGAGACTAGCCAAATCCTCTTTTAGAAAGATAATTAAATGATATTTCGGGTTGACTGTAAGTCTGCCGAGTCTCCACCATATATGAGAGGACGAAGAATCTCGGCTGTTGTCGTGGAGGTAGCTTCTCCTTCGTTCCCGTGTGCTAGACAATTTGGTGTAATGCACTCGAGAATGAAAGGAGGAGCTACCATACCATCACCGACGGTCGCAGATGTCAGAGGGGAATCAGTGAGGGAGAGTTCCACCATATATATATGAGAGGACGAAGAATCCCGACTGTTGTCGTGGGGGTCGCTTCTCCTTTGTTCCCGTGTGCTAGACATTTTGGTGTAATGCACTCGGGGACAAATAATGGAGGAGCGACCATCACCAACGGTTGAATGTATACACCACGTGAGCTGAGAGTTTTCAAGAAAAGACTCGACAAATCGATAGTCAACCCGTGATGAATAATAATGATCTAACTTAGGTTTTTTAGTACATATATTTAATTGTAGACGTTTAATATTTGAATTATGAACATAGGAAATGTCGTACTCGGACGACGAAAGTCTCCCGGGGGAGTGCGACTGGTGCCACGACGACCGAGGTCAGTGCGACAGGCCTCACCTGGACGAAGATCGGCGCTTCAGTATTAAGCTGGAGGAGACCTTCGATGTTGAAACGGTACGCAACGACGACAAGTGTTATTTTTTCATAATTAAGCACGACTTCAACTATTTCAACGTGTACTTTTCATCTTTTACAATTCGGCTAGCTTATCCCATGCCATGCAAGACGCTACGTCTTGGAGAGGATGGGTTTTGAAGACCATGAAAGTATGGAAACAAAGAAAATTCACCTAAGGACCCATCATGATATAGATTTTGAAGTAAATCTGTATAATTCTGAGAGCGTAACCCATTTTGGTTGCAAAAATTGGGAAGCATTTTGCAAGATGTATGGTTTTGATGAGGGTATGCTTGTCACCATGGATCTTGGTGATCCTGACATCGAGCAAGACAATATGGACATTTGGGTCCTTGTTGATACGCCTCCAATTCTACCGCTATGTGAGTTTCTCAAACATAGTTATTAGCTAATTTATATTGTTCATTTCAAAATAGTTGACAGCTTATTTTCATTGACAGCTTATTTTGATTGTTCAAACAATGTGCGGAACATGGTAGACAGAACCTACTACACCGATGGCTCTGAGTTAACTTATAATGAGAAAACTCATCTGGTCGGATTTTGTACTGATCTTGAGAATTACAATATCTATTGTAAAACTCCTCCACATTATGGTCAATACGTGCCACTAGTGCACGTGTTGAACTACGGTAACTACTATGGAGATACCCTGGTAAGATTTCTTACTATTACGACATCCGTGCATCTTTTGCATACTTCTAAAACTAGTACATCATTGCTAACTATGAAGTTATTACTATGTTTTTAACAGATAATCCCAGAGGATTGTGTGCCTCATTTGATGTATCAGAATGGTAGGCTTGATGTTTTGAACATACAACCAGGTCATCCTACGAATCTCAACTGTCCATACCGGATTTCTAAAAGAAGTGGAGACATGCAAATCAAAGAATGGAAAAAATGTATGGACAGTCGCAAGGAGGTTCTTGGAAGCAAAAGGAAGCGAAGCACAAGAATTGGAGACAGGATGATCTCCATTCTCCATAATGGAGAGTCAGGGTCTATATTGTTTTATGCTATTTTACCTTAAAGAGGGTATTTCGGTCCTACCTAATACTGATGATCATGTGCTAAGAACAATTAAGTAGGGTTGGTTCGATGACTATGAGGATGATGATCGTATGACTGGTTATTAATAACGAGTAGAAGTTGTATGATGATGATTAGTAGGACTTGTTATTATATATGATGATGCATGATGCGCGCATGAAGAGTTATTATATATCAGCGGGTGAATGAACATGGATTGGATTAAAGTGAAGCCAACATGCATGTGGTACATGTCGAAAGCAGTACAATCCAAACTTGATCAAGTTAGGATTAGTATTACTTTCAACATGCACCACATGTTGCCTTCACTTCAATCTAAGCCATGTTTAGGCATAGCAGTACGTAGCGTTGGTAAACCAAGCACGGAGATATAAGAGAGGACACTTCTCTCTAATAGCTACCTAATAACAACCTAAATTAACCCCAAAACCCCTAAATCAGCCCCTTTAAAAAAACAAACACCTCAGCTCCAGCCAAATGCTGACGCGTGGATGCCTATTGGTCCCGGTTGGTGTCACCAACCGGGACCAAAGGCCCCCCGGCCTGGGCTGGCCGCAGCGGCCACGTGGAGGCCCATCTGTCCCGGTTCGTGTAAGAACCGGAACTAAAGGGTTAGGGCATTAGTAACGACTCTTTAGTCCCGGTTCAAAAACCGGGACAAAAAGGCCCTTACCAACCGGGACAATAGGCCCTTTTTCTACTAGTGTAGCACTCCTGTCTGCCGACGTGATTCGACCTGATCAACATAGTTTTGTCACTTTGGACAAAAGTAGGTGTGTCGGATCCCATCAGTACCTGCTCCATCGAGGATGGTGCAATAAATTTTTTCCATTGCATTGGCGGAGCCATGAATTTGTGTGTTGGTATTTATTGTGAAAAGAAAGTGCAACAATTGTTCAGTTGTTGGCATGCATAGTTAATAACTCATATTGTATACGACATCCATCTAGGTGAGTAAGTCATTCGCTTAGTGTTAGGTCATCGATTTAAGGAATTAAATATGTGTTATATGTCATGAAAAGTATATCACTAGATTTCTACATGAATGTAGTTTCTAAATATATATTTTTGTCACATATAATACATATTTAGATAGTCAAATCGTTGACCTAAAACTACGCGAATGACCTATTCACCGAGACGGAGATACCTATGTTCTTCATTTACTCGTAAACGATGTAACGATTTTGGACCACAATAGCAAGCGAGCGTTCTGGGTAGCATGGCATCTGTGAATGTCTTTTACAGCAATTTCTTCAAGCACACATGACAATTTCTTCAAAACCACATGGCAAATTCTGGCAGACAATGGATTTGTTGTGAAAATTGCCGTGTTCGCTTGTAGTTGTCATACTGCCGACATATCAATTGCCGCGAAAAATGTTCGTTTGCCATCAACAGCCAGCGAACATTCGTTGAATAACATTACCCATGTTTTTTTTTCGAAAACATAAAATTTCAGTAACCAGAATGCTCAGCAGATCAACTCGCTAGCAACCATATCAGAAACAAAAAGTTGTTTTGAACCTAACCAAAACATATAGTGGCTTCAACCATACGGTACCCGTATTGCGGAAGCACATGGGCAACAGAATTACATGACCGACGACAGAAAATAAACGTAAATGTGTCAAAAGTCGCCATGCAAACGCTAGCTCCTAGCTTCACGTAACAGCACGCCATAATCCGCAAAAGAGAAATCCCCGGAATTTAGTGCTCGGACAAGAATCTGTGAGTCGGACTAGAAAATACATTACCCATGATTTTTGATAAGCAATAAAGCTAACCGGATACATGGCACGCCCAAAAGAAAATAAAGCACGTCTCAAAATATTCTTGTCCTCGATCGGCGCGGCGTTATCACGCGGTGGCGATGGGCGCGGCGTCTGCCTTCATGGCCTTGAACCGTGGCTCCTTGGCCTCGAACTTGTAGCGCACGTACAGGTTCATGTAGTCCTCGAACACGAACCTCGGGTACACGGCGGTGCCCTCCTCGCCCTCGTTCCTCTCAGCAGCGTCGGCGGCGCCCACGAGCGCCGGGGCCGGGAATATGATGGCGTCGGCGCCGGGGTTGTAGAAGGAGGCGATGGACATGCGGTTGCCGTCGGGGCGGGTGAGCACGCGGTGCATCACGCTCTTGTACCGCCCGTTGGTGATCACCTCCAGCTGGTCGCCGATGTTGACGACGATGGCGTGGCGCATGGGCGGCACGTCCACCCATGCCCCGTCCTTGAGCAGCTGCAACCCGCTCACCTGGTCGTCCTGGAACAGCAGGATGACGCCGCCGGCGTCGGTGTGCGCGCGGAGTCCGTCCACCATGTCCGGCCGCGGGCACGGCGGGTAGCTGCTGACCTTGGTGCCGAACGTCGGGCCCCTGGACCCGGCGAAGGCCCGCTTCAGGTAGCCCTGCTCCAGACCCAGGTTCTCGCACAGCAGGTCCAGCACCTTCTCCGCCAGCTTCTCGATCTCCGACGCGAATTCCTTCATCACTTGCCTGCAACGACGACACGAAAAAAGCAGCTTTTGTTATCAGGAATAACTTGCTAAAAAAAGTGATTCCAATCGTGTTGGTCACTACTGTGCTTAATTTAGGATTCTGATGTGGGCAAGCAATCTTATCTCCTGTTGATATCCTAGTAGCACTACTATATCTGCTGCATTTTTTCTTTTTGAGCTGCTGTGTCAGGAATGACTTTCTGACAGTACAAAATGAGAGGCTGTTTGTTTTCAGGGACTTATTGGTTTAGGGACTTAAAGAAGTCCCTATAAGTCCCATCTAAACCAAACAGAAGGGACTTATAGGGACTTAAAGTGGGCATTTGAGACTTATCAAATAAGACTCTTAAGGAGAGTCTTATAGGGACTTATAGTTGTAATATGGTCTTATAGGGACTTATAAGTCCCAATAACCAAACATGTAGAAACTTTTTAGGGACTTGAAACTTATAAGTTGGGACTAAAAAAAGTTCTAGGACTTGTGAACCAAACAGGGCCTGAATCGTCTCTGTACTTTTTCGACTAATACTACTAGTTATTCTGTCCAATCTGGTGCTATCTCTTGGTCTCTTATGTTATTATTAGTTAGTTAGTGACCAAGTAGCAGTAGCTAATTGGAGTACTAAGGAATCAGGCGTACGTGCATACCTGTAGTGGTGGTCGAGGTCGGGCAGGTCGGCGAGGTTGGAGGCGGGGAGGTGGCGGACGAAGAAGGTGCTCTCCCAGTCCACGTCCTTCACGTCGGCGCCCTTCTCGCCGGCCTCCAGCGTCCGCGCGGCGAACTCCTTGAACTTGTCCTCCCGGCACGCCGCGTAGTGCGCCTTACTCACCCGCTCCACCTCGTCCATCAATTTGTGCGAGATGCCATGGTTCAGCAGCTGCAACCAGAATTTATAAGTGCGCCGGTCAGTTAATCATGTCAAGAATCGTACTTATGCCTGCTTTCTATAAATCATACATATATCAAGAATAATGAAGCAGTGTGATGTGAGTGGCAGTGGCACCTCGAAGAATCCCCAGTTCTTGCAGGCGTCGTGGATGACCTCCATGGCCGCGCCCCTCTCCCCGGTCTCAAGCTTCTCCATGTTTATCACCGGGAAGTTCAACGAGACAGCAGCATTAGCAGGAATTGCCATAGCTCTCGATCTGATGCCTCGCTCCCTCTCTCACTCTCGCGCTGTATGCGTGTTTGTGCTGCTTAGCTGAAGCAGAGAGTATGTTGAGTGTGCGCTTTGAGGCCGGTGTGGAGTGCCCAATTTATAGGCGCGCGAGAGAGAAGACCCGCCGGATGCCACCTAACTGCAATGACCTAGCCGGGACGTAGGAGATTACGACACAACTTAATTAATTATAATTACTATGGAGTACTACTTTGGTCAATCAATATGGAACGGAGAACAAAGCTGTCTGGACGTACAAAGCAACTGGGGACGAAAGCAACCGAGATGTTAGCAAATCGGATCAGCGTGCGTGCGCGCCGCAACTTCGTGTAGCTTACCTGATCGACATACATACTCTAACTAAGTTGTCTCCAAGAATATCGCTTCTTGCTGATCAATATGCTCTGATGGAGACGGAGCAGTATGATAAGTACTAAGTGATAGGCTGATAGTCTACGCTAGCCATTATTTCATGTATACCTAATAACCTAACCTAAGTAGTGTTGATTGATGAACTCTATGCCGTACGGACGGAGTTGTCTCTTACTTTACTTTACAGGTTGATAATGACAAGATTAGGCGTGGTGCACCTGACCCAGGGTACATATAGTGGAGTTCTGCTGTCAACAAATATATGGCACTCCTCCAACTTAACATCGATCACTTGACTGCTGCTGTCCGGGGACACCGGTCGATTGTGTCTGAAACATTGCACGTACCGTGATCTATCCATGGATGGCTAGCTAGAGCTAGCAAACTTTCGGGTGTTTACCGGATAGGCGCTGTCTGTCCTACTCAGCGACAGCCAGCAGCAGTAGCTAAATGGCATGTAGATCACTTATTGTCCAGACTCCTGTGTGCCGGTCGACTTAAAAGTGGGAATGGGAACACTCCTGTACGCATCAAGCTGCATGGTGCTTGGCAGCTGGACGACCAGACCCCGGCCCTGTCCCAGATCCACCCATGGATGGACAGCTCGAGCTAGCGCCTTCCTCTTCATCGTCCCTGGCCTGATCTCTATTCTCATCAGCGTGTGCGTGTCCATCACTTTTCCTTCTCCGTGCGTGTAATCTTTCCTTTCACCTTTTTCCCTCATGGTAGGGGCCGGGTTAAAGTTCGGTTCTCTTGTCCACTACGACCCATGACATTGTCCGAGAACTTGTCTTGAGCGGTTAAAAGAAACAGATTTGCTAATTCTAATCTAGATGAGAACTAACAACTTCTCATGTAGATGAGAATTAACAAAATCTCATATAACTCGTACATCCACTAGTTAACCCAGATGCAGAGGCCGGGGGTATATCTTCCTTTTAAAAAAAAAACCATTATTAGTTAACCAAACAAGAAAAAGAAAATAAAAAAACTCCATCAATATCTGCATAAAATCAAATGTTGTACGACTTAGATGAGACTTAGTCAATTTTATTTAGATGTGAGCTAGTCACACCCTAAAAAAAACAGTAGAGGGAGGGGGAAGGATCAAGTTCTACTCATCACCAAGAAACCCACCACGAGAACATGACTTGGATACCTCCCGTGGGATGGGAGTGTGTTTGGTCTCTGGCCAAGTTTACCGTGCCAAAAATTAGCTGGCAAAAAACATGTTGCTAACATTGGCTAAAAACATGAATTATAGTTACCATGACATGCCACACAACTGGTATCATCCAAACAAGGATCACATTTTGGTCATGTACAAAAAATGTTTTTTTTTATAAACGACATTTTTATTCACTCAAAATGGATCATTAAGAGGATACAAAACATGATGAGTACATATCCGACCTTTGCACTACTATAATGCACACAGCCAATAGTAATGCACACAGACAAAAGTATAACGTCGATAAAAAAGCAAAGTCATACTAAACCGAAGACAAGCAGAGAAAAAAGTAAAGAAGATCTACCCCCGAACAGTTGTTGACACAACGAAGATGTTCAAGTGCACACAATTCGGACGTGGACACAACCATACTAACTGAAAGTCGTGCAAACATGAAGCAGACAATCTGGTCGCCGAGAGCCGTCTTTGGAGCCAAGAGCATCCATCGATGCATGATCGCGATTAAACTGGTGAGAAAATGGACCACCTAAACCCCCATTGGGAACGTGTCGGCAATCTCATGCTTACATCACTAGTGTACATCCATGGTAAATCTGGACATTGCAACTTGCCCCTAGACAATATACCACGAGTCATCACTTCATCGCCATGGCCACTACCAACTCTGTAAAGCATGTGGCTCATTACCTAGCTATCCGCATAGTCCACTTGCATCACCAGCACAGGCGTCGCGCACCACCTCCTCAACACCACATCGCCGCGATGGATTGCCACTACTTGCTACCAAGCACCACCTCCATACAGCAGCCACCCAAAACAAGGCACCGGAGAGACGGGGAAAGCCGCACGTTGATAGGGTAAACTATGGTGGCAATCCAAAAAAATACAACATGCATCTCCTTTCCACCGTTGTCCTTTGTCCGAATACCATCTCTTGGAAGTACCATGCATTCGACATATAGGGCGTGTTTGGATGCTAGGGTCGCTTCAGGCTGCATCGTATCTAGCATGCTGGCTGAGCCTGGCCTGGCTGAGCTAATGCAATGAGAAACAGAGATGTGTGTTTGGTTTGCTTGTATGCCGTGGGACTGGTTGAGTTGAGATTGTGTTTGACAGGCTGTACGAGAAACCTGCGAGCTACTTCCCAAGGCACGACGGCGACTAAAATTTTCAGGCCAAGCCGGCACCAGCGCGTCTCCAATGGTGGGCGCCGCTCCTGCCAAGCATGCACATCATCCATGCGAGCTCCAGCACCACCAGTGCCCTGTGATGCGCGAGTCGAGCCAAGCAGACGCATTGGATGCGTGTTCACCATCCGGGCGCTGACGAGCGGAGGATCTCGAGCAGGCGGAGGAGCACAGAGCCATGGAAGTCCGGTGGAGGCCCTGGAGCGCGTACGGGCGGAGGAGCACAGAGCCGTGAGAATCCAGCGGAGGGCCTCGAGCACGTACTGGCGGAGGAGCTCGAACTAAGGGAGGAGCATGGACGTCCGGCGGCGGGCCTCGAGCGCGTACGGGAGCATAGACGGGCGAAGGAGCACGGGCGGCGGCGGTGGCCCGCGGCGTGCTAGATCTGTTCTGATGCGTGAGAGAGAAACAGAGAGGAAAGGGAGATACAGGAGGCTGCGGTGGCAATTTCGAAGTAATTCCAGAAAATATCAGGGGCAACCAGGTATACCGCTTCGTTTGAAGTGTCGATGCGGGTGCAGGCGCGGGCTTGGCTCCGGGAAACGCTCGATACCTGCGTTCCTCTCAGCCTGGCTGAGAGGCCTTGTTTTGCATCTAGCGGGCCAGGCCGAGGATGTCACGCAGGAAACCAAACACATCGAATTTTACATGCGGGATGTGAGCCAGGTGCGACCCAGCCATCCAAACACATAGTGCTTGGCTGGGGTGATTTATTCCCCTTCCCGTGCATCTTTTTGTTGGCGTATCCTTGTTGTTTGTGCAAATCTCCCCCCTACAAGTTGTGCATTAGCTGCATGAGTGCCGAAGATAGAGACTGCTTTGCTCTTTCTTACAAATAGAGATAAGGAGCATCAAACGGTTGCAGGTATTTGGTAGCATTTTTTTTTTTTGGAAAATTCCAGTGCACCGCTGTTTTTTTTTTGCAACAAGCTACTTCGTAAGTGTGAAACTCGCACAAGTAGACAGGAGCAAGTTGCTTAACTTAGCTGGCTAGCCTACCAATTCTAAAAACTAGATAATGCCTCTCACATTGCCGTGGAAACCGTATTAAACAAATGCATAAACATATGCTTTAAAACAACAAAAACTAATGGAAAATCAAATGCAAGATTATTCTTCCTTTACAATTGAAAACAATAAATTTATAAAGTATGTGACTGACTGTTGAACATGACATGTATGTTGCATGCACCCCATGCATGTACAAATCTCCCAACCGATCTCTCTCTTATCTCTGGCCATGTATATCTTAAGTTCTAGAGATTTGGTAGGATTAGTTGGATTGCCATGCAAGACTGGCCTTGAATCTATTGTAAACGACTCCAATGAATATACGTGAGTTGCATCTCATCTATTCTCCTTCCTTCAACAGTGACAAATATTAAAAAGAAAAAGTTTAACGTGACACCAACTTTTGACAAATATGTGAAGCTTGAACTTTTTTTTGCTCCAAGCGTTCAACACATATATTATTCGTTATCAGAAAAAATGCAAAAGAAAAACTTGTAACCGACATGCATGACTTGATTCCGCTTGAGAAAAACACATACTATCATGATATAGGTTAGGTACATAACTTGCATGAGATGGTACGGTTTGCATATGAGTACTTGCATGACTTTTGATGTCATGCAATTTCAATTGGATGGCTATCTGTAATTGAGATGGTGTGGAAGGATTTATGTTCAGAAATTTACTAGTGGGGGCAATCTATTTAAATATAGAATAGTTGCCTCATGTTTTTAGCATATGGTATTTTGCGAAATAAGTGATAGTATGAAACCATTACTTATAAGTGAGTGCTCGATCTTTGCATAGCAAGATGCATACATCCACCAAATACCAAAAAGGAAAAATGTCTTACTAAAAAGTTAAAATAAAGTGTTACTCTAATCCCGATCACAAATGCACCCGTACGAACAGTGCATTACAAAACTAAAAATGAACATCAACAAGTGCTCTAACATCCTGCAAAACTTAGCCACGAAAATACATCCGTAGAGGTGTGTGTGCGCCAAAAAAAGGTGCTCCAAAATGCATCTTTTTGATCCCTCCTTTTTTTTGTACAGGCCTTCATGGATGTCTAGTCATGGTGATTTTTTACAGGATATTACAACATTTGTTGATTTTATCCAAGAAAAAATTCAGATTTCATTTACTATTTTTTATCAGAATTTACAGTTCATAAGGGAGTATTTGAGTTCTTATGCAGATAATCCATATCCCAAACAACCGTCTTACACTTTCTCGTCCCTATAACGCTAGAAACGCGACACATATATGTGCACGCAAGCGCACCGCGGCCGCATATACCACTTTGGAATGTTCTTCGCAACATGCACCAACTCTTAGTCATTATGTATACGCAATTACACAATGATTGATTTTACGCGTAAACTTTCGATGGCAGTACGACGAACACCAGAAATAATAAAAACTATATTCAGATTCATAAACCATCTAGCGTCGACTAGAAGCACTGAAGCAAGCAGAAGGCACGGCGCCATCATTGCCCCTCCCTCGCAGGAACTGGGCGAAATTTAGACAGTCGGGAAATCGTCGTACTAAAATCTCATAGACCAGCGCACCGGAATAGCAGCCGCCGTTGAAGAGTAGCGTAGATTGGAAGGATCCAATTTAAGAGCAACTCCAATGAGGCGACCCATTTCGTCTGCCGCCGCCCGTTTGGGTCGGTGCGGACACAAAAGGCGGCCCAACGCGCCGACCCAAACGAACGCGCGTCCGCTTTTCGTCCGCGGGCGACCCATTCCCAACCCATTTTTTAGCCGGATTTGCGTCGGCGCAGACACGAGATGGACGCGCGCGCGCTCGCCCTCTCCCCTTCCCGGGCCCGCTGGTCGGTGGCACAATGCCCTCTCCCCATCCAACAGCGCACCCTCGCCCGCCTCCTTCGTCGCCGACGCCGCCGGCCAGTTCAACATAGATAGTACCAAGGATCAACTGTTAAAAGAAAAGATGAACTACTCGTCGCGGTGGCCGGATAATATAAGGATACATAGATAGTTCATAGCATAGACTGTTAAAAGGAAAGATCAACTACTCGTCGTTTTCTGACTCCGACTCGGTAATGTCCTCCTCCGAAGTCTGAATGTAGGCGTCAGCATACCGCTCGTCCTCGAAGTCCCAGGAGGACGCTTCTCCTAGCTTCATTTTCAATTGAGCGGCCTGCTTCCAGGCACGCTTGTCGTCCCGATAGGCGGCTCGCTCTGTCCTCCTCGCCTCCCTCTCCGTCCTCCTTTTCTTGTAGAACTGGCGCTTGTTGACGATGTCCTGCGGGAAGCGTTCGCACCACACCGCCATGGCTTTCACGTCCATCTCGGCGATGGCGAGGCGACGCTGCCGCCTCCGTTGGTCACGACGATCCTTGTCGGTGAAAAGCCGCGGGAGAGGCGTGAGATCCTGCGCCTGCTGGCTCCTCGACACGTGGGAAAATTCATCTCCCGACGAGGCCGCCAGAGGCGCCACGCCGCGTCGTACGCGCGGGCCGCCTCCTCTGCGGTGTCGAAGATGCCGAGAATGAGGCGTTTCTCGCCAAACCAGATCTCAGAGGAGAAGGCGCCGGAGCGGCGCTCGCAGACTCCACAAAAATCCGAAGCGCCCAGGCGGCGCATCGACATGGTGGCGCAGAGGCGGCGAGGCTAGTGAGAGGGGACGAGACGAGTGAGCGGCGGACAGAGTGTGGAGGGAGCACCTTCTTAATAACGAGCGCCGGCTGCGGCGCGCCAAAACCAGCGGGCGAACCTTTCCCGCGCGCTGGAGCGCCAAAACCAGTGCGCGCTAGGCCGATTTTCCCCCGCACGCGCGAACCTTCCACACGTGCTGGAGCGTCAAAACCAGGGCGACGACATGACCGTTGGACACACTGCCGACCCAAATTTAAAAAGGGCGGACGCCGGACGGGCGGCCGACCCAAACGGACGAAAGCGCCGTCATTGGAGTTGCTCTAGAGACACACACGTAGACGAACTGCACAATGAATTAACTGACGGATTGGGTCTTCACGCGCCCAGATATGTGGATCAAATGGAATCCAGCTTCAAACTTGGAGCTAGCTAGGTAGCTAGCATATAAGAACAGAGCAGCTAGCTCACGCCAGGTCTAGTTCAGAGCTGTTCCGTTCGGAGCTTCCCGTCGAGCCGTTGCCATCTAGCTAGGCTATCAAGCTTAGGCATTTTAACGGAGGGTCTATCTCTTGGCTAGGTAGCTCTACTGTTTGGCTTGCCGGTTCATGAATGATGGGGGTGTCATGCACGCACAAGCATGGCCGGCCGCAAGTGGGCGCTTGTCGCCTGCGCCGTCGCGTCCGCGTCCGCGTCACCAACGGATCACACAAAATACGTCGCCGGCATTGGCATCTGCACGCAGAGACTGTACTTGCGGAGGACACGTAGTGGTCGAGCACAGCAGTGAGCTCGGCTGGCCGCTTTGGAGCCTAGCTCGCATCAGTGGGAAAGCGCGCTCGCGTGTCTGTCCACTACTCGTGAGCGGCTGGCCGAAGAGGGCTGGCTTGGTTTGGAAGTCTCTGGCCGGTGAAAGTTGGGCACGCGTGCATGGCTATTTTAGAGCATCTCCAATAGCCGTGCTACGTGCCGCACGCAAAACCTTACTTTGCCGCGCGTTCGTCTGGTTTTGCGCGGCCGGCAGCGCTGGCTTCAACAGCCGCGCTAAAATGCAGCGCGCGCCGCTCCAGCAGCGTGCAAAAAATATAGCGCGCGACTCGTCGGGGCATTGCATATGTTACATTTTGGACACAAAATGGATTTGAAACCTTCAAAATGCAATGAGCATGACATATAAATTTCACGCAAAACAAGTTGATGAATAAAAGTTCATGCACACAAGTTCAAAATCATGCCCACAAGTTCATCCAACCAAGTTCAAAATGCAAACCAAGTTCATGACACAAACGAAAGACACATCAAGCCTCGTCCTCGTCTTCGTCCTCATCTTCGGAAGACGATTCTTCCTCCTCCAAAGATGATTCTTCCTTCTCCTCCTCATCGCGCACCGCATCACGTGAAGCTCCGACGGTGTTGGCAAGATCTTCAATGGCATCTTCATGAGAATGTGTGTGAGGAGGCACACCGAAAGACATTCCGCCCATGGCGGCCAGAGGTGCACCCATGCCTACAATGAGAGAAGCAAAACAAATGCCTCCCATGGCGGCCATAGCGTCGGGGGATGCTCCAAAGCCACCCATTCCTCCCATGGTCTCCATGGTAGCTCCAAAGCTACCCATGGCACCTAAACCGCCCACGGTACCTCCGAAGCCACCCATGTCTTCCATGGCGCCAAGGCCACCGCCACCCATTGCACGAATCATGGCTCTTTTTTGGATCAAGACTTCTTCACGGGCAAGATTGACATACTCCTTTTGCGCCTCATTGAGGTTAGATGTGTCCAAGAAGAACAAGTGCTTCTCCCATTCCAACAATCTAATTCGCTCCTCATTGCTCACATTCCTCTCCTCCAAAGCCACCTTCCTCTCCTCGGCCGCCACCCTCCTCTCCTCGACCGCCAACCTCCTCTCCTCGGCCGCCACCCTCCTCTCCTCGACCGCCAACCTCCTCTCCTCGGCCGCGGCATCTTGGTTCCTTGCCATTTTCCTCATCTCGTTGGCTTCTTTTCTTGCCTTCACAATAGCTTCCATAGCATTTTTTAGCTCATCATCTCCTTTCCTCTTCTTCTTTTCTGTTTTGTCTTTCTTGCACCCATCCGGTCGTTTTGGCTTCGAGTATGAAACCGAGTTGGGTGTGGGGCTTCTCTTGCCGTCATCACTTGATGCATCATCCTCCTCATCATCATCATCATTCAACTCAATTGTTCGCTTTCGTTTGTTGCTCAAATGCAAATCATCCAAATCTTCACGCTTCTTCCATTTCTCATCATCCTTCAACACTTCATAGCAATGAGGCAAGGTAAACATCCTTCCTTTCTTGATCTTCCCCTTCTTGGTTTTCCTCTCCTCTTCTTTGAACAAGTTTTGTGCAATGTGGTACTAGATGAAAACAAAGCAAGTTAGCACTTCGAACACCAACAACAAGTATGATGAACATGTATGAAATGCCACTTACTCTACCGTCCTCATTTGTGCCACTTGGGTTCAACTTGTCAACCGCCTTTTGACAGGTCGCCCACCTTTGACAATCCGAGTTGATTGTCGACCACCGGGACCGAAGTGATCTCTCGGAGCGGTCAATTCCACTCACATTGCGAACATCAAAGTGTTCTTTCATCTGCCCCCAATAAGCATCTCTACTTTGATCACCTCCAACGGATGGATCCCTCGACACTTGCAACCAAGTATTGCATAGTAAGATGTCATCGGTGTTGGTGTAATTGCCCGCTCTGCCTTTCGGCGCGTCGACCATGCCCTCACCATCCTCGTCCACCTCGAACTCATGGTCTTCGAAATGCATGTCATTGGTTTGAGACCAATGCGAATTGTTGGAGCCAACACCCATAGTTGACATGTATGCATCATCGTTGACACTACAAAATATATAGAACAATGCAAATAAGCTATCTGTATGGATGCATTCAAAAAATAACAAGAAAAGAAAAGTTGGAAAAAATTTCTACCTTTGGGGCATATCGTCGAACACGTTGTGCGCGTCGGCCGCCGGCTCAACGAGTGAGCTCGCCGGCGCTTCGGTAGCCGCCGCGCCCGTCACACGCCCTGCAAGCTTCTTTCTCCTCGCCTTCGAGGTGCCGGAGCCGTCCGCCGCCTTGTTCTTCTTCGCGGATGTCTTGCCCTTCTTCGGCCGCGCCGCATT